>NC_053024.1:254329476-254628707 GCF_003073215.2 Triticum urartu
CTACGGCTGAACCTGATGCACCAAGGCAAGAAGCAGTTCCGATTGTCTTCCCAACTAGACTGACTGGCTCGAAGCCAAAAAGCCGGTCAACAGCTTCAGAGCTCAAGAAGACAAGAACTGCTGAGGCTGGAGCCAGGAAGAGGAAACACTCTGAAGCCTCTCCTACTGCCCCCACCAAGAAAAAGAGAAAGACCAAGAAAGCTCGGGCTGCTCCCATAGAGCCCTTGATAGTTGAACCCATTTCTATGGTTCATCCTGACGCAGAACGTCAACTGACAGTTCATGAGCCTGCTTCCACAGAGGCTCCTGAAGCTGAAGACATTCCAGCAGCTGATCCCATCGCTGCTGAAGACATTGGTCATCATGACAATGTAGAAGATGATGCAGTCCTTCCTCAGTTTGAAAATAGCAAACTCATCAGCATTGGTCGTCCACTGACGCCAATTGCACAGGATGCTTCATGGGCGGATTGCCCACAAGAGGAAGAAGACTATGAGGCCCAGCCCACTCCAACTCCACAGGCGTCGTCTGCGCTCCGCAGGCTTCGCAAAGGTCCAAGGCCTCAAGTCTCTGCTGAAGACATTCCGGCTGCAACAGCCGCAGAAGAAGAAGCACCACAAGATCCCACTCCCCTGTTCCACCAAGAAGCAGTTCTCTAGGAGAATGTGCTTGTGACCGACCCTCCAGATAGTCAAGTGGAGGATGAAAATCGTGAGGCTGCCACAACCACCAATGAAGCTAATGTGGAGCCCTCCCCAGCAAAAGCTTTAGAAGACAGCGAAGCCACTGATCCCGCCACTTCTGTTCCTGAGTCTGCTGCCGGTCCCCAATTCAACTATCATGTTGAGCACAGACCTCAGGTCCAGAAGCCAATTCCAAGACTGCCAAGGTTTCCAGGTCCTGCATCAGCACCTGGCTCCTTCAACATCAATGGCTTCAGGGCAGACAACACGTTCTTCAATAGCTCCAGGAACCCCTACTCAAGGGAAAGGATATCATCTGATCAGTTCTGGAGCTATCCTCAGCGAAGCTATTACTCTTGCATTCTTTAAAACCAAGGTCGCATCTTCCCACACAAGCGCCTTGACATTGAAGCTATAGCTGGTCTGCCCTGTCTAGAAGAAGCGTTGGATTGCTTCAAGCAAGTGGGTCTGCTGCAGTTTGTTACTGATGAAGAGCATTGGAATGAAGAGCTGCTGCTACAATTCTATGTCACACTTCACATCAAAGGGTACAACAGAGATCCGAAGACTTGGGTCCTGGAGTGGATGACTGGCAACGTTCATCATGAAGCCAATGCATTTGACATCATTGAGCTCACTGGCTTGCCCACTCCTGGCGATCTCTTCGAGCAAGGCTGTCAGCTGCATGCTGAAGCTATTGAGAGCATCTTTCAGCGGCCAGAACCTGATATGAGTCAAATGCTCAGCATGATGAAGCCATTGCCCCAAGATGCTGCGTATCCCACAGAGTTCTTCGTTGAAGACCTTGAGTACCTGCCCAGAACCATCTATCACATCATCAAGCGAACTCTCTGGCCTATCAAAGGGCACTCTCCAAATGCCAAGCTTCAGGGTGCAATGAAGACTTTGGTCCTCTATATACTTCATGGCAAATGCTTCAATGCACAGGACTTCTTCATACGCCAACTTGCTGCATCAGGCATTGATCTGTTTGGTTTGAAGTTCTACGCCCCTTGGGTCATGCGGCTGATCAAGCTACACTCCGCCATCTCGTATCAGCCCTCAGCCCGCAACCATCGGATCTTCTTGCCTGACGTGGACATGTCTACTGAAGCCATATATTTTGAGCCTGCCAAGCAACCTCTAAGTCTTCAGAATGCACACCATCAGAGTTTTACTCAGAACGTTGAAGGCGTTGAAGCAGTTTCTCGGGTGTATCCTTTGGCTGGCACTACACGTGCACCACACCCTGCTTCCACTGAAGCCACTGACAGTGCCACTGCTCCAAGACCCAAGAAGCGCACTCGTGTTCTCAACGACCGAGAGCTTCTTGTGGCTCTACATCAGAAATAGGATAGGCATCATGACTGGCTGAAGCGTCAGATGAAAAGCCTCTTGGTGGATGTTAATCGCACTCGAAATCTTGCCACCAAGAATGCTTTCGTTGCCCATGAAACCTGTTGCTGCACATGGAAAGGGCTCACGATGATGTGTTCTAAAGCTGATCTTCAAGAGGATGGCTTCTCTGAGAGATTCAAGTTTGACTCCACACCTCCTCGAAGGGCTGTGCTGCTAGAAACTCCATCCCTTGAAGACTCTGAGTTCTCTTCCTCTGCTGCCACAGTGACTGCCAGAATTATTGAGGAAGAAGACGATGCTACTTCACGCCACCTCCTTCAGCACCTCCAAGCTCTTCTGCACCTCCAAACAACACCAACAACCCTGCTACTTCACCTACTCCTCATGGGAACGAGTAGAGGCTCTATGTCTTCAAACCTTTTTGGTCATTACTGACAAAAGGGGGAGAAGCATATGAGATTGATAGTCTTCAAGCGGGTCCATATGGGCGGGTGCTTTATATTTTGCTTCGTGCTTACAACTCTTGTTTTTTCTATATTTGGTTCTTATGAGTTGTAACACTTAAACTAGATGGTCGTCTGCTACTTATTTGCCACCTTGTTTTGCGAAGATAAATTCCGCATGTGCGACGATAAATTCCGCACTTAGCTCATTCTGCAGACGTCCATTTTCCATTATGCATGTCATTATCTTCATATACTTTCACATGCATAGTGGATTGTCATCATAAGTTGAAGTGGATCTCCACAAGTACAACCTGCCATGTTCATTTGCATTCCAAAAGCAAATTAACTTATATGCACATCTTCAGGGGGAGCCCTTGCAACTTATGAAGACAATTCCTTATCCTTTACAACTTCACAGATTATATTCCCCGTTGAAAACTTCAACTAGTTTGTCATCAATCACCAAAAAGGGGGAGATTGTAAGTGCATCTAGTGCCACCCCTAGTTGGTTTTGGAGTATTGACGACAAACCTAGTTGAGGGACTAATGTGTTTGTGAGAATTGCAGGATAACATAGGTAGAAGTCCCTCGTTGATTCGGTTTTACTACCAGAGATGACCCCTAAAACTGTATGAAGACGTTGAAGTCAAAGGTGGTATATGAAGATATTCACATTGAAGACTATGACAAGAGAAGACACTATATGAAGCCTATGGAGCTCGAAGACTTAGATCTTTCGTAGTTCTTTTTCTTTTGTGTTGAGTCATAGGAACCACCGTACTGTTAAGTGGGGTCCAAGAGAACCAGTCAGAATGACTGAAGTGATGCCTAAACCAAAAACCTATGTCTTCGAGTGAAGACTATGAGAGCGAATCTTGTCCAGAGTCAGACAAGTCAGCTTTGCTTGTAGCCCAAGTAAAGTTGGCCGTGTGAGTTTGAAATCTGACCGTTGGAACACGTGTCAGTTCCTTAGTGACCCAGGGTCATTTCGGACAAATCAGGTCGGGTTGCCAAGTGGCTATAAATAGCCCACCCCCTACAACCATAAACGGTTGGCTGCTCAGATTGAAAGCACGGCTTTTGTCGTTTGAGAGCAACCCACCTCGAAGCCTTTGAGAGAGAATTCCTTGCGAGGATAAAGCCCTAACCACCAGAGCCAGAGAGAATTGGGCATCACTTAAGTCTTCTTGTCTGTGTGATCTGAAGACTTATTACACTTGAGGACTGTGCATCCTCCACCGGTTAGGCGTCGCGTTCTGAGCATCCAAGAGACATTGTGGATTGCCAGTGAACGAAGTCTGTGAAGGTTTGGGAGTCTACCTTGAAGACTTACCAGAGTGATTGGGCGAGGATCTATGTGACCTTAGCTCAAGGAGAATACGGTGAGGACTGGGTGTCCTGAGCTGCGTGTTCAGGACTGGGTGTCCGGGACTGTGTGTCCTAAGGTTTAAATACCTAGCCGCTCCAACCAGACATACAGTTGTCACAGCAACTGGAACTGGTTCAACAAATCATTGTCTTCAACGAGTCACTGGTTTCATCTTCACTTCACTTTACTTACTGTTACTCCCTTGTGAAGTCATTGTATGTTTGCTCTATCATTTTGTCTTGACTGAGTGACTGGTGTTTGTTTGGCTCTTCACAATATTCTTCCTACCTGATCCTTACTACCATAGCTGCTATTAGTCTTTGTGCGTTCACTTCATTGAATACTTGACTATGGTTGCCCTAGTGTAGTCTACCTTCCGCTGCATGGTAATAGGTAATTATTTATCGTTTGGTCTTCAAACTCCTATGTTTTGAAGACTTTCATAAAAATCGCCTTATTCACCCCCCCTCTAGTCGATATAACGCACTTTTTAGTATGATATCAATATCTTCCTTCACAACATGATCTCTGAGAAACTGATGACGAATTACAATGTGCTTTGTCTTCGAGTGCTGAACTGGGTTGTTGGCAATCTTGATGGCGCTTTCTTATCGCAGTAGAGTGGCACTTGCTTCAGATGAATGCCATAGTCTTTGAGTGTTTGCTTCATCCACAGAAGCTGAGCGCAGCAAGATCCAGCAGCAATGTATTCAGATTCAGCAGTGGAGAGAGATACACAGTTCTGCTTCTTTGAAGACCAACATACAAGTGATCGTCCCAGAAAGTGACATGTGCCTGATGTAGACTTGCGATCAACTTTGTCACCAGCATAATCAGCATCCGAGAATCCAACCAGATCAAACTCTGAGCCCTTTGGATACCATAATCCTAGAGTTGGGGTGTGAGCCAAATATCGAAGAATTCGCTTCACAGCTAAGTGATGCGACTCCTTTGGTGCCGCTTGAAATCGAGCACACATGCAAACACTAAGCATAATATCTGGCCTAGATGCACATAGATAAAGTAAAGAACCAATCATGGAGCGGTATACCTTTTGATCGAACTCTTTACCATTGTCGTCAGGACCCAGATGATGCTTTGGCTGGCATTGGCGTCATGAAGCCTTTGCAGTCTTGCATACCGAACTTCTTCAGGCACTCTTTAAGATATTTCTCTTAAGATATGAAGATGTCGTTGCGTTGTTGCCGTATTTGAAGACCGAGGAAGAACTTCAGCTCCCCCATCATGGACATCTAATATTGCTCTTGCATCATATAGCCAAACTCTTCACTGTACTTCTGATTGGTGCAGCCGAAGATAATGTCATCCACATATATTTGGCATACAAACAGTTCACCATCATATGTCTTCGTGAAGAGAGTGGGATCTAGGGAACAGGTATGAAGCCTTTGCTCTTCAGGAAGTATTTGAGTGTGTCATACCAGGCCCGAGGGGGCTTGTTGAGGCCCATACAGTGCCTTGATTGAGCTTGTATTACCATGTTAGGATGTTTGGATCTTTCAAAGCCAGGTGGTTGTGCAACATACACTTCTTCCTTCAATCTTGCCATTTGAGGAAGGCGCTCTTCACAATCCATTTGATAAGAAGTATGTTGTGATGATTTGCATAGCCAGTAGTATGCGTATGGCTTCAAGTCGAGCCACAGGAGCAAATGTTTCATCGAAGTCAATCCCTTCCACTTGAGTATATCCTTGAGCAACAAGACGAGCTTTGTTTCTGACAACTTGACCATGCTCATCTTGCTTGTTGCGGTATATCCATTTGGTGCCTATTATGTTGTGCTTCCGAGGATCGGGACGCTTGACCAGTTCCCATACATTATTCAGCTCAAACTGTTGAAGCTCGTCTTGCATAGCTTGAATCCATTCAGGTTCCATGAAGGCTTCTTCAACTTTCTTGGGTTCTGTTATTGAGACGAATGCGAAGTGCCCACAGAAATTTGCTAGCTGAGTTGCCCTTGAACGAGTGAGTGGACCGGGTGCATTGATGCTATCAATAATTCTTTCAATCTGCACTTCATTGGCAATGCGAGGATGTACAGGGCGAAGATTTTGCTCTTACTGATCATTGTCGTCGTTAGAAGGAATGTCTTCAGGGTGAGCATTGTCTTCATGTTGATCAGGTGCTGAGATGATAAGTTCTTCTTCAGGATGAGCTTCAGAAGGTATAATTTCTCCAGTTCCCATTAGCTTGATTGATTCAATGGATGGAACTTCATCTAGCACATTTGGCAGTTGCTCTCTTTGTGAACCGTTGGTCTCATCGAACCGCACATCCACTGTTTCAACCACTTTGTAATGAAAGAGATTGAAGACTCTGTAGGAGTGCGAATCCTTTCCATATCCAAGCATAAAACCCTCACGTGCTTTTGGTGCAAACTTTGAGGTGTGATGTGGGTCCTTGATCCAGCACCTGGCGCCAAATACTCTGAAGTAACTGACATTTGGCTTCTTGCCAGTAAGGAGCTCATAAGATGTCTTGTTCAGAAGCTTGTGAAGATAAACACATTGATTGTATGGCATGCAGTATCAATGGCTCAGGCCAGAATTTTCTTGGAGTCTTATATTCATCTAGCATCGTTCCGGCCATCTCAATGAGTGTTCTGTTCTTGCGTTCGACGAACCCATTCTGCTGTGGCGTGTACGGGCTGAGAATTCATTGTGTGATGCCCAAGGTATCAAGATATGTATCAAGGCCAGTGTTCTTGAATTCAGTGCCATTGTCACTTCTGATATGCTTTATCTTGGTGCCATAGTTGTTCATTGCTCGATTGGCGAAGCGTCTGAAGACATCCTGCACTTCAGTCTTGTAAAGGATTATGTGCACCCATAGTATATCTAGAATAATCATCAACAATAACGAAGCCATAGAGGCAAGCAGTAGTAGTTAGAGTTGAGTAATGAGTGGGACCAAAAAGATCCATGTGAAGCAGTTCGAAGGGTCGAGTAGTGGTCATGATTGTCTTCAAGGGATGTTTGGCCCTCGTCATCTTCCCTGCTTCACAAGCACCGCATAAGTGGTCTTTCTTGAACTTGACGCCCTCGATGCCTATGACATGCTTCTTCTTCGCAAGGGTGTGAAGGTTACTCATGCCAGCATGTCCAAGCCTCCGATGCCAGAGCCAGCATTCTGAAGCCTTTGCTAGAAGACATACTGCAAGCTGTGGCCCTGCTGATAAATCTACCACGTACAAATCATCTTTTCGATACCCTTCAAACACTAGAGGCTTGTCAGATTCCATTAGTACATGGCAACGATATTTTCCAAACATTACGATCATGTTCAAATCGCAAAGCATTGAGACAGACATTAAGTTGAAGCCAAGGGATTCAACAAGCATGACTTTATCCATGTGTTGATCCCTTGAGATTGCAACTCTACCTAGACCCAATACCTTACTTTTATCAGTGTCAGCAAATGTGATGTGGCTCTTGTCGGATGGACGTAAGGTTGAGTCCATAAGAAGACTTCTTTTGCCAATCATGTGATTTGTACACCCACTGTCAATAATCCATTCTGAAGACACTGGTGTCGTACCCTACAGTGCAGTTAGGGGGATAGGCTTCACCAAGAGCATTGTGAAGCAAAAACATTTGACGAACCAGTGGGTTATGAAAGCTTAGATCCAGGTTAGGACTAATAGGGAGAGTGGCAAGCGATTCAGGTACAAAGTACATAGTAAGACCATTTGGGCATTTGATCTTGCGCCCTACAAGATGTTTAAGGTCCCCAGCAATGGCGTCAGACGATTTTGGTTTTCTGCTGGAGACCTTTCCCTGCAAAAGAGAGTTAAGCTTTCTTAGCCACCCACATCTTCAAGGGTGGCTTAGAAGCAATTAGTCTAAGTGTAGCATCTGAGAATTTTGGCTTTGAAGCCCTAGCAAACAGTCTTGCAGGCGGACAATAGTACTCATAAGAATAAGCAGAATAGTTCTTGGTCTTATGAACATGGCGATTTGATGGACCGCTCTCATATTCATATGCCTGAGTGTGGTTTCCCTGCAAAACGTTTGCGTTAGTGCGACTCAGGTGAGTCCTCTGTCTGTATGAAGCCTTTGGACCATATGAAGCCTTTGGTCTGAGGTTTGTCTTCTTCACGTGAGGTGTCATGATGACATTTACAGGAAGACTCTCTAGACACCTTTTCGGAACCCAGATCTTCTTCATAGGTGGTCCATTCCTGCAGTTAGTACCAATGTACCTGGCAAATACTTCACCATTCTGATTCTTAAACAGTATATAGTTTGCATCAAAGGATTCATCAATGATAATGGGGTTAGCACAAGTGAAGCCAGATAGATTGGATGGATCTGCTGAAGGTTCCTTTGCAGCAACCCACATGGTTTTGGGGTACTGCTCAGGTTTCCAGTAAGAGCCATCTGCATTCATTTTCCTTACGAACCCTACACCCTCTTTCCTAGGGTTTCGGTTCAGAATCTGCTTTTTCAGGACATCACATAGCGTTTGATGCCCTTTAAGACTTTTATACATCCCTGTTTCAAGCAATGTCTTCAACCTAGCATTCTCATCAACAATAGCGGTGGCATCCTCAGCAGAGGGGTTAGTTACCACATCAATAGTTGAAGATATTGCAACAGTAGTAGCAGTAGAACATTCAGCAACAGAAATAGCATTATCACACTCAATGCATTTCAGACATGGTGGTTCAAATCCTTCCTGAGCGGGACTGATCTGTTTGGCGCAAAGTGACTCGTTTTCCGTTTGAAGATCTTCATGAACCGCTCTCAATTTCTCAAGATCTTGCATCCTTTGAAGATAATCATAGGAAAGCTTTTCATGAGTTGTTGAGAGAGTTTCATGACGACTTTCAAGTTCCTGATACTTAACATGAAGATTTTTTATGTCTTCAATTAAGGATTCAGATCGAGTCATTTCAGCACCTAACAGATCATCGCTTCTGTCTAATAGTTTTTGAGTATGTTCCATAGCTTTCTTTTGTTCAGTTGCAATTTTAGCAAGTGTTTTGTAGCTAGGTTTTGAACCACAATCAGAGTCATCGTCACTAGATGTTTGATAGTGAGTAGTGCGTGTGTTTACCTTGGCACCGCGTGCCATGAAGCAGTAGGTAGAAGCGGAGTAGTCCTTGTCATTTGCATCGGTGTCGGTGATGAAGTCATTGTCTTCAGTGTTGAAGATGGACTTGGCAACGCATGCTGTAGCCAGACTTGCGACGCCTGAGTCGGATTCCTCCTCAGACTCCACCTCCGCCTCCTCAGAAGCAGACTCCTCCTCTGAATCCATTTCCTTGCCAACAAACGCACGTGCCTTGCCAGATGAGCTCTTCTTGTGGGATGAAGACTTTGAGGAAGACTTGGAAGAAGACTTTGAGTATTTCTTCTTCTTCTTCTTGTCGTCAGAGTCATATTCCTTGCTGTTCTTCTTCTTTTTGTTCTCATTGTCCCATTGTGGACACTCAGAGATGAAGTGGCCAAGTTTCTTGCACTTGTGACATGTTTTCTTCTTGTAGTCATGAGCAGGAGCTTCATCATTCCTTGAACTTGATCGGGAAGACTTTCTGAAGCTTTTCTTCTTGGTGAATTTTTGGAACTTCTTGACAAGCATAGCAAGTTCCCTTCCAATGTCTTCAGGATCATCAGAACTGCTGTCAGATTCTTCTTCAGATGAGGAGACAGCTTTTGCCTTCAAGGCACGAGTTCGCCCATAGTTTGGACCGTAGATATCTCTTTTCTTCGAAAGCTGAAAATCATGTGTGTTGAGCCTCTCAAGTATGTCAGACGGATCGAGTGTCTTGAAATCAGGACGTTCTTGAATCATCAGGGCCAGGATGTCAAACGAACTATCAAGTGATCTCAGCAGCATCTTGACGACTTCGTGTTTGGTAATCTCAGTGGCGCCGAGGGCTTGAAGCTCATTTGTGATGTTAGTGAGTCGGTCAAATGTGTGCTGGACATTCTCATTGTCATTTCGCTTGAAGCGGTTGAAGATGTTGCGAAGGACACTGATTCTCTGATCTCTCTGGGTTGAGATGCCTTCATTGACCTTGGATAGCCAGTCCCAGACCAGCTTGGATGTCTTCAAAGCACTCACACGGCCATACTGTCCTTTGGTCAGATGACCACAGATGATATTCTTGGCAGTAGAGTCCAGTTGAACGAATTTCTTGACATCAGCAGCAGTGACACCTTCTCCAGCCTTGGGAACGTCGTTCTCGATGACATACCATAGGTTGACGTCAATGGCTTCAAGATGCATGCACATCTTATTCTTCCAGTAGGGATATTCAGTTCCATCAAAGACGGGGCACGCAGCGGAGACTTTAATTATCCCTGCAGTCGACATAGCTAAAACTCCAGGTGGTTAAACCGAATCACACAGAACAAGGGAGCACCTTGCTCTGATACCTTGAAAGTGCGTTATATCGACTAGAGGGGGGTGAATAGGCGATTTTTATGAAAGTCTTCAGAACATAGAAGTTTTGAAGACAAACGATAAAATTAAACCTATTACCATGCAGCGGAAGGTAGATTACACTAGGAAAACCATAGTCAAGTATTCAATGAAGTGAAAGCACAAAGACTAATAGAAGCTAGGTAGTAAGGATCGGGTAGGAAGTTATTCTGAAGCCAAACAGAACACGCAGTCACTCAGTGAAGACAAATGATAGTGCAAACATACAATGACATCACAATGAGTAATAGTAAGTAAAGTGAAGTGAAGATGAAACCAGTGACTCGTTGAAGACAATGATTTGTTGGACCAGTTCCAGTTGCTATGACAACTGTACGTCTGGTTGGAGCGGCTAGGTATTTAAACCGTAGGACACATAGTCCTGGACACCCAGTCCTTAACACGCAGCTCAGGACACCCAGTCCTCACCGTATTCTCCTTGAGCTAAGGTCACATAGACCTCGCCCAATCACTCTGATAAGTCTTCAAGGAAGACTCCCAAACCTTCACAAACTTCATTCACTGGCAATCCACAATGTCTCTTGGATGCTCAGAATGCGACGCCTACCGGCTGGAAGGATGCACAGTCCTCAAGTGTAATAAGTCTTCAGATCACACAGACAAGAAGACTTAAGTGATGCCCAATTCTCTCTGGCTTCTGGTGGTTAGGGCTTTATCCTCGCAAGGAAATTCTCTCTGAAAAGGCTTCGAGGTGGGTTGCTCTCAAACGACAAAAGCCGTGCTTTCAATCTGAGCAGCCAACCGTTTATGGTTGAAGGGGGTGGGCTATTTATAGCCACTTGGCAACCCGACCTGATTTGTCCGAAATGACCCTGGGTCACTAAGGAACTGACACGTGTTCCAACGGTCAGATTTCAAACTCACACGGCAACTTTACTTGGGCTACAAGCAAAGCTGACTTGTCCGACTCTGGACAAGATTCGCTCTCATAGTCTTCACTCGAAGACATAGGTTTTTGGTGTTTAGGCATCACTTTAGTCATTCTGACTAGTTCTCTTGGACCCCAGTTAACAGTATGGTGGTTCCTATGACTCAACACAAAAGAAAAAGAACTACGAAAGATCTAAGTCTTTGAGCTCCATAGGCTTCATATAGTGTCTTCTCTTGTCATAGTCTTCAATGTGAATATCTTCATATACCACCTTTGACTTCAATGTCTTCATACAGTTTTAGGGGTCATCTCTGGTAGTAAAACCGAATCAATGAGGGACTTCTACCTGTGTTATCCTGCAATTCTCACAAACACATTAGTCCCTCAACTAGGTTTGTCGTCAATACTCCAAAACCAACTAGGGGTGGCACTAGATGCACTTACACATACTGATCTAGCTAACACAACAAAATTTTCATCTAGTGGACTTTTAACATTATATTAGAAAACTTGAGCTAAAAAATCCCACATTTGTTATACTTGAAAACTATACCCAGACTAGGCACCCCCCAAATCTCACACAACAAAGCATGTTATATGTATTTTTCATGAATGATTGTTCACGTACTGAACTGAGAGCACCTAGTTTGTGTTTCAGGAATTAAAATAGATGTCCTGAGCACCCTGTTTCAGCAAATGTTTGTGCTATAATTTAACAATAGAGAATATAGATAAGCAAACACCTATTTTTATGGAGAATATACCATTTTTGACGGCCTTCATGTGACCAGCGGTGCTGGAGGTGATCTCGTGTCTCCTGCTGCTGCTGCTGCAGGTCGACGAGGACTTGTACAGCGGTAGAGTTTTTGCAAAGTGAACTGATACCTTTTCTAGCCTGAGAAATGCAGAAAATTAGCAAAAGTGAACCACCAAATTCTATATAGAAGTGTAGAAATTAAGACATCAAAAGTTTAAACAAAGTAGGTGGAGTTTTTTTTAGTACATTAGCATTTGAACTTTTATTAGTTCTTGTCCTCAAAACAAAGTAGCTTGATTTTTTAACCACCGCAAATAAACTCTTAAATACTTATGGCAAGTATATTTGAACTGATGTATCCTTTTTCTAGTTACTGATTGCCAACTTGCCCAAACAAACTCTGAAGTACTTATGGCGAGTATTTTTCAACTGATGCATCTTCTTTCTAGTTAAAAAATTGCTATACTAGAGTACTGCATCCTTGGAAATGAAATACCAACATCATTGGTTGTGTAAAAACACTCAAAAGAATTGCTTGTTGTACTGTATTTTTATAGTACAAATTGTACTGAACTTAACTAGTTTCGCACTGGAATTTAAAACATCATACATACGCGTTAATTAATGCAAACATAGCAAACTCAAAATTTCTGTAGTCTATAAAATATAGGAAACCCAAAATTTCCTAACGAGTGCATTTGCGTGGAGTTACCTACTGAACTTCTAGGCTGACATTGGTTCTCCTGTTTTCTTTACACAACCAACTTCGTGTTTTTTATAAGCGAACTGAATGGAAAACTTGATGGTGCACTTCTGTAATTTGTTCAAGGTGAACTGATGCACTTGCAAAGTTAACTTATTATGTTCCTTTTTCATACTGAATTGATGTCTGTTCACAAAATGAAAAGGTTAAAGGTGTGAACATTCAGTACATTTGTAACTTAGCTAGCCCCGCACTAGAACTGACATAATAAGTTAAGTTATCAATAGTGATCCATCGATGCAAGCTTAGTTCTTAGGTTACAAATTTGTAAATACTAGTACTGCTACCAGCATTTATAAATACTAGCGAACTTGAACTTGTGGTCGATCAAGATCGGAACTGATTGTGTTACAAGCACAAATACAAAATCCAATGAAGGTGATATAAGTACATGTTAGAAAGATAATCAAGTTCAGGTATATTAATTGGGAGAAGTTCAAAAAGAAACTTTTAAAACGTTTGTATTAAAAATATGTGTACTACATAACATCTGTACTCACTATGGCGATGTGTTTGTACGGCTCCACTGCCAGTGAAGAATCTCTTACCGTCACGCTATGTAAGTGAAGATGTGACCCTTCCAAAATATTGGAACTGATATGACAAGTAACAATAGTAGAAAGTGTTGTAATAATATTTTTTTCCTTGTAGCTTTTTTGGAGCAAGAAGTTTGATCATGTGGCAATGATTTTTCTTTTGCAGACACTAAATATTTGAACCTTTTGTGCAAGTATGTTTGAACTAGGGAGAAGAGAGCATAACAAGGGAAGTGAAGCAATGACATGCGGTACAGAAATTTTCTTCTCATAAACATGCACATCTTTTTTACTTTTTCGATACAGAAATTCCTGACAAAGGCTCAATATGAAATAAGAGAATACCAAACATTTGTTTTGAGGGGAAAATTAACTACACAAGAAATTTTCATTTTTAGTCAGCTTTTTTTTCATCGATCAGCTTCTGTGCAACTTGATTTTGACCTAAGAAACAAATGAAAATGAAGTGTAGCAGAGAGAATTAGGGTCAATTGAGGTAGTTACTAAGAAGGAGTGTGAACCTTTATCTACTGAACTTTTTAAAGTTTTAAGCTTGAACTTCTGTTCTTCTTTTAAGTACTGACACTACACAAAGCTTCTTTTAAGTTTTGAGTGTGAACTATTTGTGTCCTAGCTCAGACATTTTCCACAAACAGATGACATGCAGAAATTGTAGGTTTTGCTTTTACCTCGACGCTTTTCTGGACTTCCAAAATACACTCTGGTACATGTGCTTGTTATCAGGCATAACCACAAGCACTATAGAAAGAACATGGGAACACAAAGGAAATTGGACTTATGATCAGGGAAGTTGATGCACTAAAAAGCAATCAAAAGATGAACTGAAAACAATTGATGCTCTTCAAAAGCATTCGGGAGAGATAACAGCTTCAAGCTGTTTTTTGGGGGCTCTTCTATTAGCAGACTAGTAACCGACCATCTACCATGTGCATGTAGGGAATGAGAGTTGTTCCATATATCTATATGAACATACATATTGCATAGGATTGCATCTAATTACTCTCTCCATCTACTATAGTAATACATCTACAGAGAAGGAAAGTCGAGTAGTTCTATGTTAAATGATTCCAACCGAAATTCACATTTTCTTTTAACAAAACCAAACTTCTTCAATGAACTTCTTTAGGTTTATGTGTTTGAACCTAGAATCTTTCCAAACAAGTACTTAGCTCGCTTTTCTTTTTTCCTTCATGATGGGATCAGAAGTGCACAAGCAGCACAACATGGAAGCAATAACACAAGGATCAATCGGGGCAAACAACAGAACACAGAACTAAATAGATAAATATGCTTACAGAAAATCTGCATCTTCTTAATGGGCATGACACCGGCAATACTTCGCGCAACGGAGAACCTGCACTGCTGGATACGTCGAGAGAGGACTGAGGGCAGCACGTCCCCATGTGTTTATTTTCTGCAATAGTCACCATGAGAGGACAAGGGAGGAATTACTTCTCGGTGAGCAAAAATGTACAGGGAGCAAGGGAGAGCCGCGGAAGACGGGGCATCGACCAGCGGTGGCGTGGCGCAGAAGCACTACGACTGCAGTGAGCCGCCCCAGTGGGATGGGGTTCAGGCACCAGCTGGATGTTGCGCATCCCGATGCGAGGAAGGGGAGGGTTGGGGCGGCGGGACGCGTCGGCGGGGGTGGACACACCGCGCGGGAAGGTGGGATGGGTCGCCGGGAGGTGGAGGCGCCGCGCCATGGCGATGGTGGCCGGGTCGGATCCGGCAGTAAGAGACGGCTGGGGGCGGCGGCGCGCGGCGGCGGGCCATGGGGCGGCGGCGCGCGGCGACGGGGCATGGGGCGGTGACGCGCAGCGGCGGGGCATGGGGCGGCGGCGCTCTGGAGATGGGTTCGAGGGTGAGTGGGTCGTGCAGGGTGGGGCGGGGGTTTCCTTTCTCTTTTTCTTTTTTTAGATCGGTCATGGTGGGCTGCATTCGATTGCGCGCCTATATAAGGGTGAGGGGTAACAAAATATTATTCTGTTACTAGTAACAGAATAGTCTAGCCCTATATATATAAATGGGTGGTGGTGTTACATGGTATTTACATGAGAGGGGAAGGGGGGGGGTTTACATGGGGGGTTACAATGGGGTGGGGGTGGCTGGAGAAAAGCAGCAAGAATCGTGGCCACTAAATGTTTGTTATGCGGTGGTAGCCTATGGCTAATATTAGAGAAATCTTTTTTGAAGCTTGTCCTCCAGGAATCGACCGTGGTGGTCACATGTCGAAAATAGTTGTTGTTGCGTTCCTTCCAGAGGATCCAGGCAGCCACCAGAAGAGATCCATGATCATCTTGCACCCATGCCTCATTTTTAGGTGTGAACTCATATCCAACCTATTGCCCTGCGGCGGCCAATGGATCCCCAAGAGGTGTCAGCATGTTCGACTAAAGGCGCAATGAAAGAACAGATGTTCCACAGTCTCCTCAACGTGTTGGTTGCAAAGAAGACAATCTAGGTTGTTGCCAATATTGTAGTGTCATCTGTTCAGCATGTTACATGTATTGAGTCTGTCAGAGAGCATAACCAGCCAAACACTTTGATTTTTGGGATGGATTTGGCCTTCCAGAGCGATTTGAACCCCTCATGGGCCTGCACATCCCGGAAGACAAAGGTGTAATAGGCAGAGGTCTTGAATGTTTGGGCTCCCCAAGCACAAATCCACTGATCTTTTGAGTCGTCCAGAGTGAAATGAGAGACCTCCCGCTGAATTTGTCGTAGCTCGTCATGGGCTTGCATGGATAGCGGTAGGTGAAAGGTTGCAGCCAGATCCCTGGTTGCCAGAAACTGTTGAACTGAAATATCTTCATTGGTAGCAAAGGAGAACGCTCGAGGGAAGGATGTGGTGTAGATGGAGTTATTCCACATGTCCTTCCAGAATAGAGTTGTATCACCAGAATTGACTTGTACAGTTGTAACCCCATGATATGTAGGCATGAGTTTAATGAGGTCCTTCCACCAGAATGATCCAGAGGGCTCAGCTGCGTGTGGGACAAGGCCATTGTAGTATGTGTGCCAGATGAGGTTTACCCATGGGATGTCATGACGGTTGTAGAACTTGTGCAGCATTTTGAGCAGAAGGGCATCATTTTGTATACGTAAGTTTAGCACGCCAAGGCCACCACATTTCTTGGGTCGGCAAATCATGTCCCATGCAGCCAGGGGTGCGCATTTCTCCCCATTTTCGGTCTTCTTATTCCACAAACAATACCTTCAGATTTTATCCAACTGTTCTATTATCTTAGGGGGGAGTTTGAGGGTCCCCATGGGATAGATAGCAAGTGCCGTGATGAGTGAGTTCACAAGGGCCAATTTGTCTGCATATGACATAAATGACATAGCTGCGGTGATTCTGCGTTCAGGTTTGCAAACCATGGGGGCCATATCAAGGACCGTCGGTTTGGCCGTGACAAGTGGCAGGCCTAGATAGGTGAAGGGCATGCTGGCAATGGAACAACCAAAAAGGTCCGCGAGGGTTTTGCACTTATCATGAGGTGTGTTGATAGGAATCATGGTTGATTTATGAAAATTGATTTTAAGTCTGATCGAGGCAGCATAATCTGTTAGTATTTGCTTCATGTGGATGATCTGTTCCTGGCAGGCCAGCATGATAATGATGGTGTCGTCCGCGTATTGAATTACCGAATTATTGTCATCAGATGGGGGTGGGATCAGGTGTTGCAAGAGATTGTTAGCCAGAGCATCATTTATGGCCATTTGAAGCAGGTCAGCGGCCAACACAAAAATCAAGGGCGGCAAAGGATCACCTTGTCGGACTTCACACCTGCATTGGAATTGGCGGCCCGAGATCCCATTGAGAAGGACTGAGGATTTTCCAAAAGAAAAGATGCATTCTATCCACTGGAGCCATTTCTTATTAAATCCCATTTTCTTCATAATTTGCAGCATAGCCGGGTGTTCTATAGTGTCGAATGCCTTGGCAAAATCCAACTTCAATAAGATAATTTCCCGTTTGGAGGCCTGACATTGGTGTATGTATTCGAAGGCCCAGGCCAGGCAATCATGTATCGATCTACCACGTAGGAAACCATATTGGTTACGATGGACAATTTGAAGGATGATTTTCTGGAGCCTATTTGCACGAATTTTGGTGATCATCTTGAGGCAGTAGTTGAGGAGCGTGATGGGCCGATAATCATTAACTGTCTCAGGGGCATTTTTATTAGGTATCAGATTGATGAATCCATAGTTGAGGCTTTCCAAATTCAGTTTGCCCGAGTGAAATTCCTCACAGAGCAGGTAAAAATCCGTTTTGATGATCGGCCAACACACTTTTAAAAAGGCTCCGTTGAAACCGTCAGGCCCAGGGGCGCGATCCGACGACATTTCCTTGACAACTTCATCTATTTATGCATGTGTGAAAGGAGTGGTGAGGCTGTTAAAATCCACATGTGATCTAAAGAGCTTGGACATGTTGAAACGCATGGGTTGAGGGTTAGATTTGCCAAGGCGATATTTGAAGCCCTCAAAAAGAATTGACTCCTTGCCCACATGATCGTCAACTGACAGGCCATCCGTCATTTTTAGGGTTGAGATACAATTTCTTCTGTAGCTTTCCGTTGCCACCGCCTGGAAAAACTTCGAGTTTTCATCGCCAAACTGAATCCATCTGATAGTGCATTGTTTTTTTCCATTATTCCTTCCAGTATTGTAATAGTTGAAGAATGTGTTTTTTGAGAATGGCCAAGAAATTCTTTTCAGGCAGTGTGAGACTGCGGCGGTCCACAATAGAGTCCAATTCAAGGATTGCTTTGTTGGTGTTGTCAATGGAAACATTGAGGCAGGAAATCTTTTTACTCCATTGAGAGAGCGCATGGCGAACATACTTAAGCTTTTGACATTGTTTGGATGTAGCATTCGAGTTTTTTCCATGGCGAATAGGTTTGTTCCAAGCCTGCTCAACAACGTCCATGAACCCAGGGTGCGCGATCCAATAGGTTTCGAACCTAAAGATTTTTCTTTTAGGAATTGTGGTCTGAATAATCACCAAACAAGGGATATGATCTGAAACCGGTCTACCCAGCGGGTTAACAATCGTACTGGGGAAGGAGGCAGTCCAATTTAGAGAAGTGAAAACCCAGTCGAGTTGTTCAAGCAGTGGGTTTTGTTGCATGTTTGACCATGTATAACTTCTTCCTTTGATAGGAATTTCTGTGAGCATGTGTTGTCGGATGAAATCGTTAAAAACAAACATATCATGCACGTTACCACCAGGTTTGCTACGATTTTCAGGTGATCGAATGTAATTGAAATCACTGAGGAGGAGCCAGTCCTCAGAAGGTGGGATATCAATGTCAAAGAGCCACTGAGTAAACTTGTCACGTTGTCCCCCCTGGCACGGACTGTAAACATTAACCAATTTCCATCGATGCGCTGACTGAGTGGAAGTAAACTCTATGCCCAGAGCAAATGATTCTGATAAAAAGACATCGCCGGAAAACATGCTACTATTCCAAATCGTTACTATGCCGCCTGAGGCTCCTTGCGATGGTATAAAAGCAAACTTATCAAAGCGTCGAGGGCATAAAACTTTGAGCATAGTAACATCAAAGGAAGGCATTTAGACTGCTGGAGACAAATAACGGCGCATCCACTACCATTGATCACGTTTGAAAGAGCTAAATGTTTATCGGGGGAATTAAAACCGCGAATATTCGAACAGAGCACATTCCAACTCTACAAAAGTACCATTGACTTAAGAAGCAAAAGAAAAAGTACGCAGATAGATCAGGCGGAGGAGGTGGAGTCCTCGGGCCCCTTGGTGAGATTTGCATCGGACACCTCCTCAGCTGGGATGGCGCACAGTTGGGTACCCACTGCTTGCATAGTAGCAAGTGGAGTAGGAGGTGGGACTGCAAGCTCTTCGGTGTCAGATGCCTGTTCTGTAGAGGTGTGCTGTGATGTGGCAGTTGCAGCCAAGGGGATCAGACGAGGTTTAACCTTGGACTTTAGCTGATGAGAATCAGAAGGCTGTGGAACCCTGATGCCATTATACTTGGTGGATCTGTTACTACGTCAGAGATTGGCTATATCAATGGGCACCGACATCTTTGCTTTACGGTGCTTCTGAGTGTTGGTGTGCATGGTGGAGCTCTCAGAAATCCAGCTGGTCTTAGACATTGCGCTGCTCAGTGTATCCAGTTCAGAGGAGAAGGATTCAGACATCACTTCAGTACTGGCGGGGGAGATCTGATCATCAGACTGAGCTGCGACAGGTTCGACAGTTTCAGATATCTGAATACCTTCAGATTGCATAGCAGCAAGCTCAATAGATTCAGTTGGCTGAATATTGACCGCCTGCACCACTCCAGGCACAGGCAACTGCAAAAACTCAGGCTAGGCAGAAGGCTCATTCAGCTCGGTGCGGACCACAGAAGAGCTAGTGGTTGTGTTGGGCACGTGCGTGAACTGCAACCCACCTGAGTTGACAGACACCTGAACTTCCACAAAATATTGGATCTCAGACCGTAGCCACTGCTCTAGGGACTCCAGGTAGCCAGAACCGGACGAATTGCCGAGAACAGAGCATTGTTGAGCAGTTGGCGAGGAGTTGGGTCAGGAAGTAAGAGATTCATGAGCATTTCTCCATGGGTGGAGAGTCCAAAGCGTAGCCCTGCATTGTGCATTTCAACAGTGTCAGTAAGTGAAGGAAATATGCCCTAGAGGCAATAATAAAGTTATTATTTATTTCCTTATATCATGATAAATGTTTATTATTCATGCTAGAATTGTATTAACCGGAAACATATACATGTGTGAATACATAGACAAACAGAGTGTCACTAGTATGCCTCTACTTGACTAGCTCGTTAATTAAAGATGGTTATGTTTCGTAACCATGAACAAAGAGTTGTTATTTAATTAACAAGGTCACATCATTAGTTGAATGATCTGAATGACATGACCCATTCCATTAGCTTAGCACCCGATCGTTTAGTATGTTGCTATTGCTTTCTTCATGACTTATACATGTTCCTATGACTATGAGATTATGCAACTCCCGTTTGCCGGAGGAACACTTTGGGTGCTACCAAACGTCACAACGTAATTGGGTGATTATAAAGGAGCATTATATGTGTCTCCAAAGGTACATGTTGGGTCGGCGTATTTCGAGATTAGGATTTGTCACTCCGATTGTCGGAGAGGTATCTCTGGGCCCACTCGGTAATGCACATCACATAAGCCTTGCAAGCATTACAACTAATATGTTAGTTGTGAGATGATGTATTACGAAACGAGTAAAGAGACTTGCCGGTAACGAGATTGAACTAGGTATTGGATACCGACGATCGAATCTCGGGCAAGTAACATACCGATGACAAAAGGAACAACGTATGTTGTTATGCGGTCTGACCGATAAAGATCTTCGTAGAATATGTAGGAGCCAATATGGGCATCCAGGTCCCGCTATTTGTTATTGACCGGAGACGTGTCTCGGTCATGTCTACATTGTTCTCGAACTGTAGGGTCCGCACGCTTAAAGTTACGATGACAGTTATTATGAATTTATGCATTTTGATGTACCGAAGTTAGTTCAGAGTCCCGGATGTGATCACGGACATGACGAGGAGTCTTGGAATGGTCGAGACATAAAGATTGATATATTGGATGAATATATTCGGACATCTGAAGGGTTCCGGAGAAGTTTCGGATAAAACCGGAGTGCCGGAGGGGTTACCGGAACCCCCCGGGGGGTTAATGGGCCTTATGGGCCTAATGTGGAGAAGAGGAAGGGGCTGCCACGGCAGGCCGCGCGCACCCTCTCCCCCTAGTCCGAATTGGACAAGGAGGGGGGGCGGCGCCCCCCCCCTTTCCTATTTTCCCTCCACCTCTCCTAGTTGGACAAGGAACGGGGAGGGGAGTCCTACTCCCGGTAGGAGTAGGACTCCTCCTGCGCCCTCCTCTAGGCCGGCGCACCCCCCCTTGGATCCTTTATATACGGAGGCAGGGGGCACCCTAGAACACACAAGTTGATCTTCGTGATCGTTCCTTAGCCGTGTGCGGTGCCCTCCTCCACCATATTCCACCTCGGTCATATTGTAGCGGTGCTTAGGCAAAGCCCTGCGACGATAGAACATCAAGATCGTCACCACGCCGTCGTGCTGATGGAACTCCTCCCCGATGCTTTGCTGGACCGGAGCCCGGGGATCGTCATCGAGCTGAACGTGTGCCAAGAACTCGGAGGTGCCGGAGTAACGGTGCTTGGATCGGTCAGATCGTGAAGACGTACGACTACATCAACCGCGTTGTCACAACGCTTCCGGTATTGGTCTACAAGGGTACGTAGATCACACTCTCCCCTCTCATTGCTATGCATCACCATGATCTTGCGTGTGCATAGGTTTTTTTTTTGAAATTACTACGTTCCCCAACAGTGGCATCCGAGCCTAGGTTTTATGTGTTGATGTTATATGCACGAGTAGAACACAAGTGAGTTGTGGGCGATATAAGTCATACTGCTTACCAGCATGTCATACTCTGGTTCGGCGGTATTGTTGGATGAAGCGGCCCGGACCGACATTACGCGTACGCTTACGCGAGACCGGTTCTCCCGACGTGCTTTGCACATAGGTGGCTTGCGGGTGACAGTTTCTCCAACTTTAGTTGAACCGAGTGTGGCTACGCCCGGTCCTTGCGAAGGTTAAAACAACACCCACTTGACAAAATATCGTTGTGGTTTTGATGCGTAGGTAAGATTGGTTCTTGCTTAAGCCCGTAGCAGCCACGTAAAACTTGCAACAACAAAGTAGAGGACGTCTAACTTGTTTTTGCAGGGCATGTTGTGATGTGATATTGTCAAGACGTGATGAGATATAAGTTGTTGTATGAGATGATCATGTTTTGTTGAAGTTATCAGCAACTGGCAAAATCCTTATGGTTGTCTCTCTATTGCATGAGATGCAAGCGTCCAATAATTGCTTTACTTTATCGCTATGCGATAGCAATAGTTGCAAGAGCAATTGTTGGCGAGACGACCACGCGACGACACATTGATATAGATCAAGATGATGGAGATCATGGTGTCATGCCGGTGACGATATAGATCATAACAGTACTTTGGAGATGGAGATCAAAGAAGCAAGATGATGATGGCCATATCATGTCACATATTTTGATTTCATATGTTGTTTATCTTTTATACATCTTATTTTTGCTTAGTTTGACGGTAGCATTTTAAGATGATCTCTCACTAATTATCAAGAAGTGTTCTCCCTGAGTATGCACCATTGCGAAAGTTCTTCGTGCTGAGACACCACGTGATGATCGGGTGTGATAGGCTCTACATTCAAATACAACGGGTGCAAAACAGTTGCACACGCGGAATACTCAGGTTATACTTGACGAGCCAAGCATATACAGATATGGCCTCGGAACATGGAGACCGAAAGGTCGAGCATGAATCATATAGTAGATATGATCAACATAGTGATGTTCACCAATGAAACTACTCCATCTCACATGATGATCGGACATGGTTTAGTTGATTTGGATCACGTGATCACTTAGAGGATTAGAGGGATGTCTATCTAAGTGGGAGTTCTTAAGTAATATGATTATTTGAACTTAAATTTATCATGAACTTAGTCCTGGTAGTATTTTGCAAATTATGTTGTAGATCAATAGCTCGCGTTGTTGCTTCCCTGTGTTTATTTTGATATGTTCCTAGAGAAAATTGTGTTGAAAAATGTTAGTAGCAATGATGCGGATTGGATCCGTGATCTGAGGTTTATCCTCATTGCTGCACAGAAGAATTATGTCCTTGATGCACCGCTAGGTGACAGACCTATTGCAGGAGCAGATGCAGACGTTATGAACATTTGGCTAGCTCAATATGATGACTACTTGATAGTTTAGTGCACCATGCTTAATGGCTTAGAATCGGGACTTCAAAGACGTTTTGAACGTCATGGACCATATGAGATGTTCCAGGAGTTGAAGTTAATATTTCAAGCAAATACCTGAGTTGAGAGATATGAAGTCCCCAACAAGTTCTATAGCTAAAAGATGGAGGAGAATCGCTCAACTAGTGAGCATGTGCTCAGATTGTCTGGGTACTACAATCGCTTGAATCAAGTGGGAGTTAATATTCCAGATAAGATAGTGATTGACAGAATTCTCTAGTCACCATCACCAAGTTAGTAGAACTTCGTGATGAACTATAGTATGCAAGGGATGATGAAAACAAATCCCGAGCTTTTCATGATGATGAAATCGATGAAGGTAGAAATCAAGAAAGAGCATCAAGTGTTGATGGTTGACAAGATCACTAGTTTCAAGAAAAGGGCAAAGGGAAGAAGGGGAACTTCAAGAAGAACGGCAAGCAAGTTGCTGCTCAAGTGAAGAAACCCAAGTCTGGTCCTAAGCCTGAGACTAAGTGTTTCTACTGCAAAGGGACTGGTCACTGGAAGCAGAACTACCCTAAGTGATTGGCAGATAAGAAGGATGGCAAAGTGAACATAAGCATATTTGATATACATGTTATTGATGTGTACTTTACTAGTGTTTATAGCAACCCCTCAGTATTTGATACTAGTTCAGTTGCTAAGATTAGTAACTCGAAATGGGAGTTGCAGAATAAACAGAAACTAGTTAAGGGTGAAGTGATGATGTGTGTTGGAAGTGGTTCCAAGATTGATATGTTCATGATCGCACACTCCCTATACTTTCGGGATTAGTGTTGAACCTGAATAAGTGTTATTTGGTGTTTGCGTTGAGCATGAATATGATTTGATCATGTTTATTGTAATACGGTTATTCATCTAAGTAAGAGAATAAATTGTTGTTTTGTTTACATGAATAAAACCTTATATGGTTACACACCCAATGAAAATAGTTCGTTGGATCTCGATCGTAGTGATACACATAATCATAATATTGAAACCAAAAGATGCAAAGTTAATAATGATAGTGCAACTTATTAGTGGCACTGCCGTTTAGGTCATATTGGTGTAAAGCGCATGAAGAAACTCCATGCTGATGGGATTTTGGAATCACTTGATTATGAATCACTTGGTGCTTGCGAACCATGCCTTATGGGCAAGATGACTAAAGACTCCGTTCTCCAGAACAATGGAGCGAGCAACTGACTTATTGGAAATAATACACACTGATGTATGCGATCCAATGAGTGTTGAAGCTCGCGGCGGGTATCGTTATTTTCTGACCTTCACATATGATTTGAGCAGATATGGGTATATCTGCTTGATGAAACATAAGTCTGAAACATTTGAAAAGTTTAAAGAATTTCAGAGTGAAGTGGAAAGTCATCGTGACAAGAAAATAAAAGTTTCGACGATATGATCGCAGAGGTAAAATATTTGATTTACGAGTTTGGTCTTCAATTAAAACAATGTGAAATAGTTTCACTACTCACGCCACCTGGAACACCATAGTGTAATGGTGTGTCCGAACGTCATAACCGTACTTTATTAGATATTGTGCGATCTATGATGTCTCTTTTCGATCTACCACTATCGTTTTGGGGTTATGCATTAGAGACAGCTGCATTCACGTTAAATAGGGCACCATCTAAGTCCGTTGAGATGACACAATCTGAACTGTGGTTTGGCAAGAAACCAAAGTTGTCGTTTCTTAAAGTTTGGGGTTGTGATGCTTATATGAAAAGGTTTCATCCTAATAAGCTCAAACCCAAATCGGAGAAATATGTCTTCATAGGATACCCAAAGGAGACTGTTGGGTACACCTTCTATCACAAATCCGAAGGCAAGACTTTTGTTGCTAAATTCGGAGTTTTTCTAGAGAAGGAGTTTCTCTCGAAAGAAGTGAGTGGGAGGAAAGTAGAACTTGATGAGGTAACTGTACCTGCTCCCTTATTGGAAAGTAGTTCATCACAGAAATCTGTTCCTATGACTACTACACCAATTAGTGAGGAAGCTAATGATGATGATCATGTAACTTCAGATCAAGTTACTACCAAATCTCGTAGGTAAACCAGAGTGAGATCCACACCAAAATGGTACGGTAATCCTATTCTGGAAGTCATGTTACTAGACCATGACGAACTTGGGAACTATGAGGAAGCAATGATGAGCCCAGATTCCGCGAAATGGTTTGAGGCCATGAAATCTGAGATATGATCCATGTATGAGAACAAAGTATGGACTTTGGTTGACTTGCCCGATGATCGGCAAGCCATAGAAAATAAATGGATCTTCAAGAGGAAGACGGACGCTAATAGTAGTGTTACTATCTACAAAGCTAGAATTGTCGCAAAAGGTTTTCGACAAGTTCAAGGTGTTGACTACGATGAGATTTTCTCACTCGTATCTATGCTTACGTCTGTCCGAATCATGTTAGCAATTGCCGCATTTTATGAAATCTGGCAAATGGATAAACAAAACTGCATTCCTTAATGGATTTACTAAAGAAGAGTTGTATATGATGCAACTAGAAGGTTTTGTCAATCCTAAAGGTGTTAACTAAATATGCAAGCTCCAGCGATCCATTTATGGACTGGTGCAAGCATCTCGGAGTTGGAATATACGCTTTGATAAGTTGATCAAAGCATATAGTTTTATACAGACTTACGGTGAAGCCTGTATTTACAAAAAGGTGAGTGGGAGCACTACAGCATTTCTGATAAGTATATATGTATGACATATTGTTGATCGGAAATAATGTAGAATTAATCTACAAAGCATAAAGGAGTGTTTTTAAAGAAGTTTTTCAAAGAAAGACCTCGGTGAAGCTGCTTACATAATAAGCATTAAATCTATAGAGATAGATCAAGATGCTTGATAAGTTTTTTAATGAGTACATACCTTGACAATATTTTGAAGTAGTTCAAAAATGGAACAGTCAAAGAAAGAGTTCTTGGCTGTGTTACAAGGTATGAAATTGAGTAAAGACTCAAAGCCCGACCACGACAGAAGATAGAAAGAGAATGAAAGTCATTCCCTATGCCTCAGCCATAGGTTCTATAAAGTATGCCATGATGTGTGCCAGATCTATTGTATACCCTACACTGTGTTGAGCAAGGGAGTACAATAATAATCTAAGAGTAGATCACTGGACATTGGTCAAAATTATCCTTAGTGGAATAAGGAAATATTTCTCGATTATGGAGGTGACAAAAGGTTCGTCGTAAAAAGTTACGTTGATGCATGTTTTGACACAGATCTGGATGACTCTAAGTCTCAATCTAGATACATATTGAAAGTGGGAGCAATTAGCTAGAGTAGCTCCATGTAGAGAATTGTTGACATAAATATTTGCAAAATACTTACAGATCTGAATGTGACAGACCCGTTGACTAAAATTATCTCACAAGCAAAACATGATCACACCTTAGTACTCTTTGGGTGTTAATCACATAGCGATGTGAACTAGATTACTGACTCTAGTAAACCCTTTTGGTGTTGATCACATATCGATGTGAACTATGGGTGTTAATCACATGGTGATGTGAACTATTGCTGTTAAATCACATGGCGATGTGAACTAGATTATTGACTCTAGTGCAAGTGGGAGACTGAAGGAAATATGCCCTAGAGGCAATAATAAATTTATTATTTATTTCCTTATATCATGATAAATGTTTATTATTCATGCTAGAATTGTATTAACCGGAAACATAATACATGTGTGAATACATAGACAAACAGAGTGTCACTAGTATGCCTCTACTTGACTAGCTCGTTAATCAAAGATGGTTATGTTTCCTAACCATGAAAAAAGAGTTGTTATTTAATTAACGAGGTCACATCATTAGTTGAATGATTTGATTGACATGACCCATTCCATTAGCTTAGCACCCGATCGTTTAGTATGTTGCTATTGCTTTCTTCATGACTTATACATGTTCCTATGACTATGAGATTATGCAACTCCCGTTTGCCGGAGGAACACTTTGGGTGCTACCAAACGTCACAACGTAATTGGGTGATTATAAAGGAGCATTACAGGTGTCTCCAAAGGTACATGTTGGGTTGGCGTATTTCGAGATTAGGATTTGTCACTCCGATTGTCGGAGAGGTATCTCTGGGCCCACTCGGTAATGCACATCACATAAGCCTTGCAAGCATTACAACTAATATGTTAGTTGTGAGATGATGTATTACGGAACGAGTAAAGAGACTTTCCGGTAACGAGATTGAACTAGGTATTGGATACCGACGATCGAATCTCAGGCAAGTAACATACCGATGACAAAAGGAACAACGTATGTTGTTATGCAGTCTGGCCGATAAAGATCTTCGTAGAATATGTAGGAGCCAATATGGGCATCCAGGTCCCGCTATTGGTTATTGACCAGAGACGTGTCTCGGTCATGTCTACATTGTTCTCGAACCGTAGGGTCCGCACGCTTAAAGTTACGATGACAGTTATTATGAGTTTATGCATTTTGATGTACCGAAGTTAGTTCAGAGTCCCGGATGTGATCACGGACATGACGAGGAGTCTCGGAATGGTCGAGACATAAAGATTGATATATTGGATGACTATATTCGGACACCGGAAGGGTTCAGGAGAAGTTTCGGATAAAACCAGAGTGCCGGAGGGGTTACCGGAACCCCCCGGGGGGTTAATGGGCCTTATGGGCCTAATGTGGAGAAGAGGAAGGGGCTGCCAGGGGAGGCCGCGCGCCCCCTCTCCCCCTAGTCCGAATTGGACAAGGAGGAAGGGGCGGCGCCCCCCCTTTCCTATTTTCCCTCCACCTCTCCTAGTTGGACAAGGAACGGGGAGGGGAGTCCTACTCCCGGTAGGAGTAGGACTCCTCCTGCGCCCTCCTCTAGGCCGGCGCACCACCCCCCCTTGGATCCTTTATATACGGAGGCAGGGGCACCCTAGAACACACAAGTTGATCTTCGTGATCGTTCCTTAGCCGTGTGCGGTGCCCTCATCCACCATATTCCACCTCGGTCATATTGTAGCGGTGCTTAGGCGAAGCCCTGCGACGATAGAACATCAAGATCACCACCACGCCGTCGTGCTGATGGAACTCCTCCTCGACGCTTTGCTGGATCGGAGCCCGGGGATCGTCATCTTGCTGAACGTGTGCCAAGAACTCGGAGGTGCCGGAGTAACGGTGCTTGGATCGGTCTGATCGTGAAGACGTACGACTACATCAACCGCGTTGTCACAACGCTTCCGCTGTTGGTCTACAAGGGTACGTAGATCACACTCTCCCCTCTCGTTGCTATGCATCACCATGATCTTGCATGTGCGTAGGAATTTTTTTTGAAATTACTACGTTCCCTAACAGTAAGAGATTCTTTAAACACCACTGGCATCGTCTCCTGATGGGTTGGATTGTCCTCAATCACCAAGGCAAAAGCAGATCCCGAGTGATCCGAGCTACCCTCATCAGAGACAGTGATCAAGTCATTCCAGGCCTAAGTAGCACTGTCTTCCAGGTTGTTCTCAGGAACCAAACCATGTTGCACTGTCAGACCCTACGCGGCCAACCAAGCTTGAAAGTTCATCAGATATGGTGGCATTTGGACAGCAGGTGGAGCTGGGGGCACCTGCCATTCACCCCAACCATTGTTGCCTTGCTGACCACCATTGGCCGGAGCTGCATTCTGAACAAGCCAATTATTCACTTGTTGTTGATAAAGCTGCTCCGCAGTGAGCTCTGGACCGAACTAGGGATGCAGATTGCCGTCTGGAGGAGGTGGTTCTTCTCCTACAGGTAGAACTTTAGGGAGGAGGGCATTCCAATCATTGCTACGCAATATAGTGATTTCTGGACTGTCTAGCAATCCCGTGCACCACCCAGTTGCCACACTACAAAGCTTTTAGGCACAAGCCACAGACTGATAACTCTAGCTTTGATTAGCACAAACCTTCTATCTTGACGGGAGTTATACCAAGTCACCAAGGAACCAAACCCCCCCTAAAGACTTACTAATGTAGTAGTCTGTCTGATAGTCATAGGGGAAACCAAAAAACATCAACCAAATCTCAGGGCCGAAGGTAGTGGTGCGCCTATTGAGAGCTTCATTATGCGGCACAAAATTAATGAGCAGATCTTCCTCCTCTAATTCTAGAGGGGTGGAAACAGCAGTATCTCTGAGGAAAGAATCCACAAATCCAAAAATCCCAATACCCAGAGGATGATCACTGGATTCAGTGGTGAAAAGTTAGGCTTCATGAAGCAAACCTTGGATAGCAATGGCAAGGTAGTCGTGATTCAACGGAGCGATCGGGCCGACCACCATCCCGCTCCGGACAACGCGATCGGTAGGTCCTGGCTCGACGGGGAAGCCCAGCAGTAGGAACAACACCGGGTTCAGGGGATAGTTCGCCATGGAGGAGAGGGGAGCGAGGGTGGGAGCGATGCTGGTGACTGTGGTCGAGTGAGAGGGCAGAGCAGGGGCTTATCAGTACTCGAGGCAGAAGTTGGAACATGAGGGGTAGGAATGGAAAGAGTAGATTTTTTGGGCACCCATTTCCATTGCCTTGCTCTACGGCATTTAAGGCAAGATCGAGCCACATGGCCATAGAAGCCGCAACTTTTGCATCGGATGGTGGTCGAGGGTTTGGTAGTTGTGGAAGTGTCAGAAGTAATTGGCATTGAAAATCCTGGTTGATTGATATGATTCCCGAAACTTGTAGATTCCAATCTCAAATTGGACGGCGGATTAGCGTATAATGGGGAGAGTGTTACCTTATGATCAGGTGCAGAGCAATTAATGCAAATAATCCTGGCGTGGCAAGCAATCTTTTTGTGACCCCATTGTAGGCATCGTCCACACATGTTTGCCCAATTAGCCGATAAATCCGAAATCTCCGCTTCTATGTATGCGGCCTGGGCCATGTCTGCCTTGTGTTGGGTCGAAAAATCGGGGAGCAATGCTCATGGGCCGGTGCATACTTGAATGCCGAAGAAAGGAAACTTTGCGGGAGAGTGGGATATGCCACGTTGACTCTACATTTAAAATCGCCCAAATGGAGAAAGACCGGGATTTGTGATTCCTCTAATCTCGCAGATTGGAGAAATTTGTCCAATAAGGAAATAGGTGATCAGTTGCCACAATTGCGGGTGTGGTACGAAAAGATCCAAAATTGGTTTGTTCTTCTTGAGCAAGAACATTAGCATGAACAAATGAATCCGGTCGTTGATCATTCCCAATATTAGAGGTAGAAGCTTCACCCGAGTACTTATTGGAAAACCGCATAAAATTGAGCGGAACCAAATTAAACTTTGCAAGCTGCTGCATGGAGGTGGCGACAGACATGGGATTCATAGAACCCAACTTGGGCTGAATAGCAATAGGTCTCCGACCAGTTAACTCTGGCAATTCCTCATCAACATGCCAACATGATGCAGCCACCGGAGCACGGTTAAAACAGCCATTCAATAAGTGAAAGTGGCAAACAAAATCAGGCCAAACCCGGTCCTTAAGACTGTATATGAAATGGCCAACTTTGTTATTAGCAACCAAAAACTGAAATGCTTGAGCAAAGATTTGGACCACGTTGAGACCAACACGATAGGCCCCAGTGCAGCATTGAAGAGCAATACCAACGGATTCCACCGTGAGAGGGAACGAGGCACAAGAAAACGAAGCCACCAAAAATAATTCCTTGGCGTCTCGAGAGGGGGAAAATGCACTGTAGATCCAAACCCGCGTCTCACCTGATCGGCCAGGGCAAGGCTCGGGGCAAAATCCCAATGGAGTAAACCCTCCATCATCCAGAACTAGAGGGATCTCCATGAGGCTTGGTGGGAGGAGGAGAGGAGGTGGGAGGTGGGAGGTGGGAGAGCCATCCTAACAGGAGTGTTTCAAGTGCGTGGTTTTCTTGGCCTTGCAGGTTCTATCTTCGCTTTGTGAAAGATTTTAGCACCATTGTTTCGCCTTTGCATGCTTTGAGCAAGAGGAATGCGCCTTTTGTTTTGGGGACCATCCCAAGATACCACTTTCAATGAGCTTAAGGATTTGCTTACTTATGCTCTCGTGCTTGCATTACCCAACTTTGACAAACCCTTTGAGATTCATTGTGATGCTAGCGGCAATGGCATAGGAGGTGTGCTAACGCAATAGAAGCGCCCCATAGCTTACTTTAGTGAGAAACTCTCTAGAGCGCAACTCAATTACCCCATCTATGACAAAGAGCTATATGCTTTAGTCCGCGTTTTGCATGAATGGGCACACTATCTTCACCCTCATGAATTCATCATTCACACCGATCATGAAACACTCAAGTATCTTAAGGGCCAAACCAAGTTGAACAAGCGTCATGCTAAATGGAGTGAATTTATTGAGTCTTTTCCTTATGTCATCAAGTACATCAAAGGTAAGGAAAATATTGTGCCGGACACTCTTTCTCGCATATGCATGCTTGTTACTCAACTTTCATTGGATGTCATTGGCTGTGAGCATATCAAAGACTTGTATGAGCATGATCCAACTTTTGCTACTCCTTATGCCAAATGTTTGACGCATACATCTTGGGAACGCTATTACATCAAAGATGGATATCTTATGAGAGCTAACAAGCTTTGCATCCCCGAGTCTTCTCTTCATTTGTTTCTTTTGCAGGAATCTCATGGAGGAGGATTAATGGGACATTTTGGACGCGGCAAGACGTTCGCTACGCTCTCAAGGAACTACTATTGGCCCAAGATGTTTCGTGACGTCAACCGCTTCACCAACCGATGCTCTACATGTCGCAAAGCTAAGTCTATAACTCAATCCCATGGCCTTTACATGCCTCTACCAATTTTGTATCAACCATGGAAAGACATTAGCATGGATTTTGTACTTGGATTGCCTAGGACTCGCAATGGAAAGGATTCAATATTTGTCGTTGTGGACCGTTTCTCCAAGATGGCACAGTTCATTCCTTGCAACAAGATAGACGATGCTTCACATGTTGCCAATCTCTTTTGTAGGGAAATATTGCGTCTTCATGGAGTGCCAAAGACTATTGTCTCGGACCGCGACGTCAAGTTCCTAAGCTACTTTTGGAAGACCCTATGCGCCAAGCTCGGAATCAAGCTACTCTTCTCCACGGCTTACCATCCTCAAACCGACGGCCAAACGGAGGTGGCCAACCGCACACTCTCTGCCCTACTTTGAGTGCTAATCAAGAAGAACATCAAGGAGTGGGAGGAGTGTCTACCTATCGCCGAGTTCTCCTACAACTGCGCAAGACACTCCACAACCGGCAAGTCCCCCTTTGAGGTCGTTTACGGATTCAACCCTTTGTCCCCATTGGACATCCTTCCTCTACCACTACAAGAGCGCATCAATATGGACGCAAGTGCACGTGTGAACCATCTCAAGAAGGTACATGAAGATACCAGGCAAACCATAGAGCGCCAAGTACAACGACTTGCGACCAAGCGCAACATCAACAAGCACCCCATGGTATTCAACATTGGAGATCTTGTGTGGCTACACCTTCCCAAGGACCGCTTCCAACAACGAACGCAAGTCCAAACTTCGACCACAAGCGGATGGACCCTTCAAGGTGCTTGTACGCTACAACAACAATGCCTACAAGATTGACCTCCTGCGCGACAAATACTCCGTGAGCAACATCTTCAACGTCAAGGATCTCTCGCCCTACAACGGCGATGAGGATTTCGATCCGAGGTCGGATATTCCCCAAAGGAGGGGAGATGATGCAGAGCATCCTACGATCATCCCCATGGACCTACCACCGCCTCAACAAGAGCCAAGAGGACCCATGACACGAGCTAGAGCTAGAGCTCTCGAGAACGAGGTGACTTCCTTCCTTAGTGATATTACATATGATCCTCTCGAGACATGGCTACTACCTAAATCCGAGACATTGTGCATGATTAGGTACCAAGAGGACCCTCCCAAAGATGCACGTGAAGGTGTACAAGCCCCCAAGTTCATGGATGAAGAGAACCCACAGAAGGAGTCAAGAACACCTCCCAGGACGCGGACGTCCGGCCATGACCCCGGACGTCTGGCCCCTGGGGCGTCGTCCATCATCAAGCTGCACAGCCGCCAAGCATCTATAGACCCCGAACATCCGGCCCTTCCCGAGCTCCCGGATATCCGGCCACCCGCCCGGAAATCCGGACCCCTCCGAACCCGAGAGCAACAAAGCCCACCGCTCCAGCATGGACATCGGGACCCGCATGAAAGCCCGGACTTTCGGCCCGACGCCCGGACGTCCGACCTCCCCTGTCTGTGCACAGTGAAGGTCCGAGGCCCATGTACACCTTCAACCTCCTAGACTAGGTATACTCCTCCTTGTCCTTCTTTCCAGGGTTAGCATTGGTTTAGCTCATATTTAGAGATAGAGCATTGCTCATCCACATCGGATCTACTCCACGAGAGAGACCACGGCCCCTCTTCGGAGAAGATCCCTTTGGATTCAAGACCCCTTTCTGGGAAGAACCTCAAGACCTCCTCACAGAGAAGACCGGCTACCTTCGTATCATCCTTAGTTGTCTGTGGATCGTGTGTTCTCTTATGTACTCGAGGATCTAGCACTTGTGCGACTATTTCTTGTTGGTTTAGTGTTTCTCTCGTGTTTCACTCGTGTTTTTCCTCGTTTCCCTCCTAGTGTTCTTCGCGGGATCCGCACCTTTCATGAAGATCGGCCACATAGGGTTCAATCCTACATCATTAGGAGTACCAGAAAATTGGTCTTTCATAATAAGATTCAGCAAAGTAGTATTAATATCACAAGTCTCCGCACTAGTGGCGGGAGGAGCAAGCGGAGTACCAATAAAATCATTGTTGTTGGTATTTGAGAAATCACATAACTTGGTGTTCTCTTGAGTCAAGATGGCCACACAACAAGATTGCACTCAGAAACAGATCCAGCAAGAAAACGGCGAACGAGAAGAGAGGCGAATAAAACGGCAAATTATTGTGAAGTGGTGGAGAGGAAAATGAGAGGCAAATGGAAAATAATGTAAATTGCTAGGAGATGAGATTTAATATTAGGAACCTGGTTATGTTGAAGATCCTCCCCGGCAATGGCGCCAGAAATTCCTTTTGATTACTCTTTGACTATATCGCCAGAAAAGCTCATGTCTATTAGGTCTACGTCGGTATTTCCCCAAAGAGGAAGGGATGATGTAGCACAACGACGGTAGGTATTTCCCTCAGTGAAGAAACCAAGGTTATCGAACCAGTAGGAGAACCAAGCAACACAACGTAAACAACACCTGCACACAAATAACAACACCTCGCAACCCGACGTGTTAAAGGGGTTGTCAATCCCTTTCGGGTAACGATGCCAGAAAATTGTAGTAGATTGGAATAATAGATAGAAAATAAAGTAAAGTGCAGAAAAGTATTTTTTATTTTTGGTTTAGTATATCTGAATAAAAATACAAAGGAAAAGTAGATCGCAAGCAAATATATGAGAAAGAAGACCCGGGGGCCGTAGGTTTCACTAGTGGCTTCTCTCAATAAAGATAACAAATGGTGGGTAAACAAATTACTGTTGGGCAATTGATAGAACCTCAAATAATTATGACGATATCAAGGCAATGATCAATACATAGGCATCACGTCCAAGATTAGTAGACTGACTCCTGCCTGCATCTACTACTATTACTCCACACATCGACCACTAACCAGCATGCATCTAGTGTATTAAGTTCATGGAAAAATGGAATAATGCAATAAGAACGATGACATGATGTAGACAAGATCCATTTATCTACTGTGTAGATATAGATCCCATCTTTTTATCCTTAGTAGCAACGATACATACATGTCGGTTCCCTTTCTGTCACTGGGATCAAGCACCCTAAGATCGAACCCACTACCGGGTGCCTCTTCCCATTGCAAGATAAATAGATCAAGTTTGCCAAACAAAACCCAAATATCGGAGAAGAAATACGAGGCTATAAGAGATCATGAATATAAGAGATCAAAGAAACTCAAATAACTTTCATGGATATAAAAAGATATGACTGATCATAAACTCAAAGTTCATCAGATCCCAACAAACACATCACAGAAGAGTTACATCATATGGATCTCCAAGAGACCATTGTATTGAGAATCAGGAGAGAGAGATGAAGCCATCTAGCTACTAACTACGGACCGAAGGTCTACAAAGAACTACTCACGCATCATCGGAGAGGCACCAATGGAGGTGGTGAGCCCCATCCAAGATGGTGTCTAGATTGGATCTGGTAGTTCTAGACTCTGTGGCGGCTAGATGAATATTTTCTCGACTCCCCTAGGGTTTGGGGAATATTTAGGTATTTATAGAGCAAAAAGGAGGTCCGGGGGAGGGCACCCGAGGTGGGCACAACCCACCAGGGCATGTCTAGGCATGCTGGCACGCCTTGGTGGGTTGTCCCCTCCTCGGGACTCCTCCCAGGTGCTACCAATGCCCAATATGTTCCTTCTTGTCCATAAAAAATCTCCATAAAGTTTCGTGGCATTTGGACTCTATTTGATATTGATTTTCTGTGATGTAAAAAAACACAGAATAAACAGGAACTGGCACTTGGCACTGTGTCAATAGGTTAGTACCAAAAATGATATAAAATGACTATAAATGGTTATAAAAGATCCAAGATTGATAATATAACAGCATGGAACAATAAAAAATTATAGATACGTTGGAGACATATCAGTAGCCATCAGTAGCATGGGATACCGTGTTTGTACACTTTTTCGGTGGACTTTGACCTTCTGTTGCACCATCGGTACCAGTAGAATCTGCATAATTCTTCCGCTTCCCTTTCCGTGCGCCATGAGTACTAACACCATCCCATGCAATTATGTGTTCCTTCCTCTTTCTCTGTGCCATGTCAAGTCAAGCCGACAAGAAAAAGGAATAAAATTTTAGTTCTTCAGAACAAATTGATGCGTGATATAGACGAACTGAACATTGATGTTAAACAACCATATGATAGGAGGATGTAATATGTACGAAAAACTGGACGTCATTAGATAATCAGAACTATGATGTGTAAACTAAGCAGAAGGCATTTCAATAAATTAGAAGCAATGCAATGGAAGGTAGACACCATATGAAAGATGCTACAAATATCGCTCTGCCAAGATAACAGTGTCTCATCATAACTGGCATTTAAACAAATGTGAAACAGTATAAGAAATAAATCATATGCAAGATGTAAACATCATCACACTACCAAGTTAAAGGTCTCTCGTCTTTAGTGTCATTGCATATTCACAACATTGCATATTCACGGTTATGATGTGTAAACTAAGCAGAAGGCATTTCGACAAATTAGAAGCGATGAAAGCTAGACACCATACGTAAGACGCAACGAATATCACTCTACCAAGTTAAAATTTTCTCGTCATTAGTGCCATTTCAACAAATTAGTAGTACAAGCTAGGAAATAACGCGAGATGGAAACTATATCAGACTCCTAAGTTAAACATGTCTTGTGAAATGTGATTGTTGCAGGTTACACAACATTAGTACTTTGATGTAAGAAGCTAGGAAATAACACATCTACGTTGAGTGTCTATGTATGTGTTGTCTTCCATATTTTGTTGGGGGTGTGGCAGAGAGAATGTGTAGAGGCCCTCTGTTTGGAAGGAGCACCTTTATCCACTGCCTTGCTAATTCCTTCTGCTTTACTGATTTTGAATTGTCAAGTAAAACCGATAAGAAAAAGCAATAAAATTCACTCTTTAGAACTCATACATGCATGATACTAACAATCACTACCTTGATGTAAGGCAAAAACATGATACGAGGATGGAATATGTACGAACAGCAAGATGGCATGGCATATTCACAACTATGTGTGTAAACGAGGCAGAAGTAATTTAATCAAATTACAAGCAATACAAGTGTAACGCCCTGAGACCGATGCACCAAATGTCTTCCGGTTATTCATCGTCTTTGCTATGTCATTTGCTTGCATGTTGCACTTGGCCATGTCATCATGTGCATTTCATCTTCATGTTTTTTTAAAACTTGTATCTGTTCAGTTCTCCCAGTTCTCCCCGTTGTTCGTTCGGTTCCCATTCAGACTCGCACGCGCCTGCGACACCTTCAAAATATCATTTTATAAGTGGCATAAAATTGTACTCTGAATGGGATGAAACTTGGTGTGCATTGTTGTTATGTTGTAGGTAGGCCGCCTGCCAAGTTTCATCGCATTTGGAGTCCGTTTGATGCCCCAACGAATAACCATGGCGGAAATATAGACGGTCTATCGGTCGGATGTTTTCGGTCTCCGGAAACCGTTGCCTAGCCTCACTTCATCTCTCTCTTCTCAGCCCAAGCCCTCCTACACACCCCACTAGCCCACCTACCTATCCCCCTTCTCTCCGGACCATCCGATGGCGATCAAACGACTCCGAAACGGAGCAAAACCCCAAACCTAGCCCCTCGTACCTTAAATAGACTCTCCCTAGTCCATTTTGGGCATCCCTAACCTAGCCTACGCCTTCCCTAACCCCCAGCCACAGCCAACCCCCTCCTCCTCCTCGAAATCCATGCCACCAGCCTCCATAACAGCGCCGCTGCCTTCCCCTCCGAATCCGGCGCAGCCCAGCCCGCGCTCGCCACGTGGCACCAGCCCAGTGGCTAGCCGCCACCCGTGCTGCCGCTCGGGGCCACTCAGGGGCTACCATGTGCCCCAACGCCCTTCCCCGTCACTGCGGCCCGGTCGGGGCCGAGATCCGGCCCTCTCCCGGGCTAAATCGGGCCAAGCCTCCGCGCCTTCGCCCAACCGCTCCACCTCCCACAGCCTCCTCAATCCCGATTTGGATCGAGGGAATCAACCTCTCTACCCCATTTCCTTGGCGCCGGCAAGCTCGCCGGAGATGAGCACCGCCACCCTTCTTCTTTCCGTGCTCCTCCCGTTTCTCTCTCTCACCTCTATGTTCTCTGCCCACATGCTGCAGGAGCAGCCGCGCCATGGCCGTCGTGCCAATGTAGGTTGCCATGGACGTGGAGCAATGCCTTCGTGACCTCCGCCTCTACACCGATCTGGTCGGGAACCAAGTCCCGGCGACCCCCTCGTCCCATTCCCGGACTCCCTGATGCTTGCTGGAGTCCCACGCCACCCCACCGTTGCCATTGACTTCCGCCGGGTTCGTTCTATAGCATAGATGGTGCTTCCCCGTCCTAGATTCCGTTTTCACGCTACTAGTTTTTCACAAAGTCCCCCAGATTCAAATATTATGTGTGCATTTTGTGGTGGTCATTACTCTGTGCATGTTTGCCCGAATGATAAGATCTGCATATGAAAATGCATCTACTCTCTGAGATCTACATGATGGTTGTGGTTGCATTCATATTGGAGTTCATCTTGTCATATTAATCATCGTTGCAAAAGCGCTAAATGATATTAAGTGCAAAAAACTGCTCTAATTTGTCATTTTGTCTTTTTCATAACATTTTGTGTTATTTTCTTTTAAGCATCATGCATACATGTTTAGAAGAACAATCTTGTTATCTTTATAGTGGTGTAATCCACTCGCTGTTATCTGTTTTCAGGCACTTGGTAATTTGTCAGCCTTTTTCATAAGTGTTATATTATGTTGCCATGTTTACTTGACGCTACCATCAAATCTGTGCATTATATGGAGATGTTCAGTAATCATGTTTTGAAAACCATGTTATGCTCTATTTATGAATGCCCTTGTTTCCATTTATAGCCTATTGTAGATTGTTGTTTTCATGCTCTCAAATTGCCTTAAAATGTTCTTGTCAGTCTGCTAACAGCAAGTTCATTTTTTGCAAAGTGCATAGTTAGTGTTCTATGCATCCTATGACCATATCATTGACATGAGTAGATGCACAAACATGCCATCTTACTATTGGTTGTATTTGCATGCCATGATATGTTGTGTGTTGAGTTAAACATGCTTGCAAACATGCCTACTTAATTCTGTTTCTGCCATTCTTGCCATGCTGTTTTAAACATGTTCTAGGGGTTCCAGCAGTAGGTTAGTAATCATGTTTTGTAGTGCTTGACTTGACATGTACTTCAATGTCATGACCTTCCTTGTCATTTAAATGTTGGGGAACGTTGCAGAAAACAAAAATTTTCCTACGGTTTCACCAAGATCCATCTATGAGTTCATCTAGCAATGAGTGATTGGATTGCATCTACATACCTTTGTAGATCATGCGCGTAAGCGTTCAAAGAACGGGGATGAGGAAGACGTACTCGACGTGATCCAAATCACCGGAGATCCTAGCGCCGAACGGACGGCACCTCTGTGTTCAACACACGTACGGTCAGCGTGACGACTCCTCCTTCTTGATCCATCAAGGGGGAGGAGAGGTTGATGAAGATCCAGCAGCACGACGGCGTGGTGGTGGATGTAGGGCGTCACAGCAGCAGGGCTTCGCCGTATACTGCGAGAGAGAGAGGTGTAGCAGGGGAGAGGGAAGCGCCAAGACTCAAGGTGTCTCTGCCCCCTCCCTCCCCCCTTTATATAGGCTCCCCTAGGGGGCGCCGGCCCTAGGAGATGGGATCTCCTAGGGGGGGCGGCGGCCAAGGGTGGAGTAGCCCCCAAGGCAATGTGGGGCGCCCCCCACCCCTAGGGTTCCAACCCTAGGCGCATGGGGTGGGCCTAGGGGGGCGCACCAGCCCACTATGGGCTGGTTCCCCTCCCCACTTTGGCCCATGGGGCCCTCCGGGATGGGTGGCCCCACCCGGTGGACCCCTGGGACCCTTCCGGTGGTCCCGGTACAATATCGGTGACCCAGAAACTCTCCCGATGGCCGAAACTGCATTTCCTATATATAATTCTTCACCTCCGGACCATTCCGGAACTCCTCGTGACGTCTAGGATCTCATCCGGGACTCCAAACAACTTTCGGGTTACTGCATATTCATATCTCTACAACCGTAGCGTCACCGAACCTTAAGTGTGTAGACCCTACGGGTTCGGGAGACATGTAGACATGACCGAGACGGCTCTCTGGTCAATAACCAACAGCGGGATCTGGATACCCATGTTGGCTCCCACATGCTCCTCGATGATCTCATCAGATGAACCACGATGTCGAGGATTCAAGCAACCTCGTATACAATTCCCTTTGTCAATCGGTACGTTACTTGCCCGAGATTCGATCGTCGGTATCCCAATACCTCGTTCAATCTCGTTACCGACAAGTCACTTTACTCATACCGTAATGCATGATCCCGTGACCAGACACTTGGTCACTTTGAGCTCATTATGATGATGCATTACTGAGTGGGCCCAGAGATACCTCTCCGTCATACGGAGTGACAAATCCCAGTCTTGATCCGTGTCAACCCAACAGACACTTTCGGAGATACCCGTAGTATACCATTATAGTCACCCAGTTACGTTGTGATGTTTGGTATACCCAGAGCACTCCTACGGTATCCGGGAGTTACACGATCTCATGGTCTAAGGAAAAGATACTTGACATTGTAAAAACTCTAGCAAACGAACTATACGATCTTGTGCTATGTTTAGGATTGGGTCTTGTCCATCACATCATTCTCCTAATGATGTGATCCCGTTATCAATGACATCCCCATGTCCATAGCCAGGAAACCATGACTATCTGTTGATCAATGAGCTAGTCAACTAGAGGCTCACTAGGGACACATTGTGGTCTATGTATTCACACATGTATTACGATTTTCGGATAATACAATTAAAGCATGAACAATAGACAATTATCCTTTTATTACTGCCTCTAGGGCATATTTCCAGCAGTCTCCCACTTGCACTAGAGTCAATAATCTAGTTACATTGTGATGAATCGAACACCCATGGAATTCTGGTGTTGATCATGTTTTGCTCTAGGGAGAGGTTTAGTCAATGGATCTGCTACATTCAGGTCCGTATGTACTTTACAAATATCTATGTCTCCATCTTGAACATTTTCACGAATGGCGTTGAAGCGACGCATGATGTGCCTGGTCTTCTTGTGAAACCCGGGCTCCTTGGCAAGTGCAATAGCTCCAGTGTTGTCACAGAAGAGTTTGATCGGCCCCGACGCATTGGGTATGACTCCTAGGTCGGTGATGAACTCCTTCACCCAAATTGCTTCATGCGCTGCCTCCGAGGCTGCCATGTACTCCGCTTCACATGTAGATCCCGCCACGACGCTCTGCTTGCAACTGCACCAGCTTACTGCCCCACCATTCAAAATATACACGTATCCGGTTTGTGACTTAGTGTCATCCAGATCTGTGTCAAAGCTAGCGTCAACGTAACCCTTTACGACGAGCTCTTCGTCACCTCCATAAACGAGAACCATTTCCTTAGTCCTTTTCAGGTACTTCAGGATATTCTTGACCGCTGTCTAGTGTTCCTTGCCGGGATTACTTTGGTACCTTCCTACCAAACTTACGGCAAGGTTTACATCAGGTCTGGTACACAGCATGGCATACATAATAGAACCTATGGCTGAGGCATAGGGGATGACACTCATCTCTTCTATTTCTTCTGCCGTGGTCGGACATTGAGCTGAGCTCAATCTCGTACCTTGCAATACAGGCAAGAACCCCTTCTTTGACTAATCCATATTGAACTTCTTCAATATCTTATCAAGGTACGTACTCTGTGAAAGACCTATGAGGCGTCTTGATCTATCTCTATAGATCTTGATGCCTAATATATAAGCAGCTTCTCCAAGATCCTTCATTGAAAAACACTTGTTCAAGTAGGCCTTAATGCTGTCCAAAAGCACTATATCATTTCCCATCAACAGTATGTCATCCACATACAATACAAGAAATGCTACAGAGCTCCCACTCACTTTCTTGTAAATGCAGGCTTCTCCATAAGTCTGCATAAACCCAAACGCTTTGATCATCTCATCAAAACAAATGTTCCAACTCCGAGATGCTTGCACCAGCCCATAAATTGAGCGTTGGAGCTTGCACACCTTGTCAGCATTCTTAGGATCGACAAAACCTTCCAGCTGCATCATATACAATTCTTCCTTAAGATAACCGTTAAGGAATGCCGTTTTGACGTCCATTTGCCATATCTCATAATCATAGAATGCGGCAATTGCTAACATGATTCGGACGGACTTTAGCTTCGCTACGGGTGAGAAAGTCTCATCGTAGTGAACCCCTTGAACTTGTCGATAACCCTTAGCGACAAGCCGAGCTTTATAGATGGTTATGTTACCATCCGCGTCTATCTTCTTCTTAAAGATCCATTTATTTTCTATGGCTCGCCGATCATCGGGCAAGTCAGTCAAAGTCCATACTTTATTTTCATACATGGATCCTATCTCGGATTTCATGGCTTCCAGCCATTTGTCGGAATCCGGGCCCGCCATCGCTTCTTCATAGTTCGAAGGTTCACCGTTGTCTAACAACATGATTTCCAAGACAGGGTTGCCGTACCACTCTGGTGCGGAATGTGTCCTTGTGGACCTACAAAGTTTAGTAGGAGCTTGATCTGAAGTTTCATGATCATCATCATTAACTTCCTCTCTAGTTGGTGCAGGCACCTCAGGAACATTTTCTTGAGCTGCGCCACTTACCGCTTCAAGAGGTAATACTTCATCAAGTTCTACTCTCCTCCCACTTATTTCTTTCGAGAGAAACTCTTTCTCTAGAAAGGACCCATTCTTGGCAACAAAGATCTTGCCTTCGGATCTGAGGCAGAAGGTATACCCAATAGTTTCTTTAGGGTATCCTATGAAGACGCATTTTTCCGATTTGGGTTCGAGCTTTTCAGGTTGAAGTTTCTTGACATAAGCATCGCATCCCCAAACTTTTAGAAACGACAGCTTAGGTTTCTTCCCAAACCATAATTCATACGGTGTCGTCTCAACGGATTTTGATGGAGCCCTATTTAAAGTGAATGCGGCAGTCTCTAAAGCATAGCCCCAAAATGACAGCGGTAAATCGGTAAGAGACATCATAGATCGCACCATATCCAATAGAGTGCGATTACGACGTTCAGACACACCATTAAGCTGAGGTGTTCCAGGCGGAGTGAGTTGTGAAACTATTCCACATTTTGTTAAGTGTGTGCCAAATTCGTGACTCAAGTATTCTCCCCCACGATCTGATCGCAAGAACTTGACTTTCCTATCACGTTGATTCTCAACCTCGCTCTGAAATTCCTTGAACTTTTCAAAGGTCTCAGACTTGTGTTTCAGTAAGTAGACATACCCATATCTACTCAAGTCATCAGTGAGGGTGAGAACATAACGATAGCCACTGCGTGCCTCAACACTCATTGGACCGCACACATCAGTATGTATGATTTCCAATAAGTTGGTTGCTCGCTCCATTGTTCCTGAGAATGGAGTCTTGGTCATTTTACCCATGAGGCATGGTTCGCACGTGTCAAATGATTCGTAATCAAGAGACTCCAAAAGTCCATCTGCATGGAGCTTCTTCATGCGTTTGACACCTATGTGACCAAGGCGGCAGTGCCACAAGTATATGGGACTATCATTATCAACCTTACATCTTTTGGTGTTCACACTATGAATATGTGTAACATTACGCTCGAGATTCATTAAGAATAAATCATTCACCAACGGAGCATGACCATAAAACATATCTCTCATATAAATAGAACAACCATTATTCTCGGATTTAAATGAGTAGCCATCTCGAATTAAACAAGATCCTGATATAATGTTCATGCTCAAAGCTGGCACTAAATAACAATTATTGAGGTTTAAAACTAATCCCGTAGGTAAATGTAGAGGCAGCGTGCCGACGGCGATCATATCGACCTTGGAACCATTCCCGACGTGCATCGTCACCTCGTCCTTCGCCAGTCTCCGCTTATTCCGCATCTCCTGCTTTGAGTTACTAATGTGAGCAACCGCACCGGTATCAAATACCCAGGAGGTACTACGAGTACTGGTCAGGTACACATCAATTACATGTATATCACATATGCCTTTAGTGTTGCCAGCCTTCTTGTCCGCTAAGTATTTGGGGCAGTTCCGCTTCCAGTGACCACTTCCCTTGCAATAAAAACACTCAGTCTCAGGCTTGGGTCCATTCTTTGGCTTCTTCCCGGCAGCTTGCTTAACGGGCGCGTCAACTCCCTTGCCGTCCTTCTTGAAGTTCTTCTTACCCTTGCCTTTCTTGAACTTAGTGGTTTTATTCACCATCAACACTTGATGTTCCTTTTTGATTTCCACCTCCGCTGATTTCAGCATTGAATATACCTCAGGAATGGTCTTTTCCATCCCCTGCATATTGAAGTTCATCACAAAGCTCTTGTAGCTCGGTGGAAGCGACTGAAGGATTCTGTCAATGACCACGTCATCCGGGAGATTAATTCCCAGCTGAGTCAAGCGGTTATGCAACCCAGACATTTTGAGTATGTGCTCACTGACAGAACTATTTTCCTCCATCTTACAGCTGAAGAACTTGTCGGAGACTTCATATCTCTCGACCCGGGCATGAGCTTGGAAAACCATTTTCAGCTCTTCGAACATCTCATATGCTACGTGTCTCTCAAAACGCTTTTGGAGCCCCGGTTCTAAGCTGTAAAGCATGCCGCACTGAACGAGGGAGTAATCATCAGCATGTGACTGCCAAGCGTTCATAACGTCTTAGTTCTCTGGGATAGGTGCGTCACCTAGCGGTGCTTCTTGGACATAATCTTTCTTGGCAGCTATGAGGATGATCCTCAGGTTCCGGACCCAGTCCGTATAGTTGCTGCCATTATCTTTTAGCTTGGATTTCTCTAGGAACGCGTTGAAGTTGAGGACAATGTGGGCCATTTGATCTACAAGACATATTGTAAAGATTTTAGACTAAGTTCATGATAATTAAGTTCATCTAATCAAATTATCCAATGAACTCCCACTCAGATAGACATCCCTCCAGTCATCTAAGTGAAACATGATCCGAGTTAACTAGGCCGTCTCTGATCATCACGTGAGACGGACTAGTCAACATCGGTGAGCATCTTCATGTTGATCGTATCTTCTATACGACTCATGCTCGACCTTTCGGTCTTCTGTGTTCCGAGGCCATGTCTGTACATGCTAGGCTCATCAAGTCAACCTAAGTGTATTGCGTGTGTAAATCTGGCTTACACCCGTTGTATTCGAACGTTAGAATCTATCACACCCGATCATCACGTGGTGCTTTGAAACAACGAACCTTCGCAATGGTGCACAGTTAGGGGGAACACTTTCTTGAAATTATTATGAGGGATCATCTTATTTAAGCTACCGTCGTTCTAATCAAATAAGATGGAAAACATGATAAACATCACATGCAATCAAATAGTGACATGATATGGCCAATATCATTTGCTCCTTTTGATCTCCATCTTCGGGGCTCCATGATCATCGTTGTCACCGGCATGACACCATGATCTCCATCATCATGATCTCCATCATCGTGTCTTTTTGAAGTTGTCTCGTCATCTATTACTTGTACTACTATGGCTAACACTTTAGCAATAAAGTAAAGTAATTACATGACGTTTATGTTGACACGCAGGTCATAAATAAATAAAGACAACTCCTATGGCTCCTGTCGGTTGTCATACTCATCGACATGCAAGTCGTGATTCCTATTACAAAAAAATGATCAATCTCATACATCACATATATCATTCATCACATCCTTTTGGCCATATCACATCACACGGCACATGTTGCAAAAACAAGTTAGACGTCCTCTAATTGTTGTTGCAAGTTTTTTACGTGGCTGCTATAGGTTTCTAGCAAGAACGTTTCTTACCTACGCCAAAACCACAACGTGATATGCCAATTTATATTTACCCTTCATAAGGACCCTTTTCATCGAATCCGATCCGACTAAAGTGGGAGAGACAGACACCCGCCAGCCACCTTATGCAACTAGTGCATGTCAATCGGTGGAACCAGTCTCACGTAAGCGTACGTGTAAGGTCGGTCCGGGCCGCTTCATCCCACGATGCCGCCGAATCAAGATAATACTAGTAACGGCGAGAAAATTGACAATATCCACGCCCCCAACTGCTTTGTGTTCTACTCGTGCATAGAAACTACGCATAGACCTAGCTCTGATACCACTTTTGGGGAACATAGCAGAATTTTAAAATTTTCTACGCATCACCAAGATCAATCTATGGAGTCATCTAGCAACGAGGGAGAAAGGAGTGCATCTACATACCCTTGTAGATCGCGCAGAAGCGTTCAAGAGAACGGGGTTGATGGAGTCGTACTCGTCGTGATCCAAATCATCGATGACCTAGCGCCGAACGGATGGCACCTCCGCGTTCAACACACGTACGGTTGGGAAGACGTCTCCTCCAACTTGATCCAGCATGGGGGAAGGAGAGGTTGATGAAGATCCAGCAGCACGACGGCGTGGTGGTGGAAGCAACGGTGATCTCGGCAGGGCTTCGCCAAGCACAGGGAGATGGAGGAGTGTCACCGGAGGGAGAGGGAGAGGCCAGGGGCTAGGGTGCGGTGCCCTCCCTCCCCCCACTATATATAGGGTCCCTAGGGGGGCGGCGGCCAAGGGGGTGGCTTGCCCCCCCAAGGCATGTGTGGCGCCCACACCTAGGGTTTCCAACCCTTGGCGCAGGGGGAGGCCACAGGGGGGCGCACCAGCCCACTAGGGGCTGGTTCCCCTCCCACTTCAGCCCATGGGCCCCTCCGGGATAGGTGGCCCCACCCGGTGGACCCCCGGGACCCTTCCGGTGGTCCCGGTACAATACCGATTACCCCCGAAACTTTCCCGATGGCCGAAACTTGACTTCCTATATATAAATCTTCACCTCCGGACCATTTCGGAACTCCTTGTGATGTCCAGGATCTCATCCGGGACTCCGAACAACTTTCGGGTAACCGTATACTAATATCTCAACAACCCTAGCGTCACTGAACCTTAAGTGTGTCGACCCTATGGGTTCGGGAGACACGCAGACATGACCGAGACGACTCTCCGGTCAATAACCAACAGCGGGATTTGGATACCCATGTTGGCTCCCACATGCTCCTCGATGATCTCATCGGATGAACCACGATGTCGAGGATTCAATCAATCCGTATACAATTCCCTTTGTCAATCGGTACGTTACTTGCCCGAGACTCGATCGTCGGTATCCCAATACCTCGTTCAATCTCGTTACCGGCAAGTCACTTTACTCGTACCGTAATGCATGATCCCATGATCAACCACTTGGTCACATTGAGCTCATTATGATGATGCATTACCGAGTGGGCCCAGAGATACCTCTCCGTCATACGGAGTGACAAATCCCAGTCTCGATTCGTGCCAACCCAACAGACACTTTCGGAGATACCTGTAGTGTACCTTTATAGTCACCCAGTTACGTTGTGACGTTTGGCACACCCAAAGCACTCCTACGGTATCCGGGAGTTGCACAATCTCATGGTCTAAGGAAATGATACTTGACATTCGGAAAAGCTACAGCAAACGAACTACATGATCTTTGAGCTATGCTTAGGATTGGGTCTTGTCCATCACATCATTCTCCTAATGATGTGATCTCATTATCAATGACATCCAATGTCCATAGTCAGGAAACCATGACTATCTTTTGATCAACGAGCTAGTTAACTAGAGGCTCACTAGGGACGTGTTGTGGTCTATGTATTCACACATGTATTACGATTTACGGATAACACAATTATAGCATGAACAATAGACAATTATCATGAACAAAGAAATATAATAATAACCATTTTATTATTGCCTCTAGGGCATATTTCCAACACACATGTGGTCCTATCAAAATAATAGTCGACTGAAAATAAATCTGTCAGTCGATTTTTTATGAACCGTCCAATCTACAAGGAACGGGTAGATGGCCTTCGTCTACCTCCTGCTAGTCACTTCGAACCGCCGGCGACCACCACCCACATCCCTGCCTCCACTGCCCAGCCCTCCCCTCGACCTCACACCACCGCCGTGCTTGGCAGTGCCCCCCGGCCATCCGTTTAAGCCTGACCGACCACTAGATCGGGCACCAGTAGCTCCTATGCCCCACACACCCCTAAGGTAAGCATCGAGGCACTACTTCCCTAGCATAATAGGTGGAATAGTGCCTGTTATGCCAGGGAATGCTTCCTTTAATTGGGAATCAACTAACTAGGAATTGAAATCCAGGGGGGCGACGGACCTCTAGCTAAGGTGAAATAGTATATGCGGAGAAACCTTGTGCATCACGAGTTAATAGGAACGTCTAGTATCATGAAGAAGGTGTAGGAAGAAGCGGTCAACTAGTGTCTTCTGTGGGATGAATACCATGCAAGCAGACACGTAAGATTTACACGAATATGGGAAGAGGAGTAGCAGTTCCGGTTGCCAGTGTTGTGTCCTCCTAATATCGCGGCGATGTTCTTCATTTTATCAGTGGAACCTATGTTTTGGAGGAGTGTGGAGCCTTGGACGAACCCATGGCCAAATTGTTGATTGTGTTGTGATGGCCGTCTATCGGCGGAGGGGAAGCAGATCCGAGGCGGCAAAGGACGGCGTAGCGGGAACAACTCTGGTGCGGTGGACAGTGGCGGCATTGGAGTGGCAGCGGTGAGGCGCATGACGGCGTGGTTGAACTGGCTTGGGTACGGCATACGTCAGTGTCCTGGAGGCAGCTCGGCCTCGGCTTCAACTACTAGCGATGGAGTGCGTTCCGGTTGCGGTTGCGGTTGCGATGGACGACGACGTCGGTGTATCGACTCCGACGTGATGGAGGATGGCAGCAGTTGATGGGTGGGATGGGGTGGCGGGCGGAGGATGCCGGCGTTTCGCAGTTGTTGGAGAGGTAGATTGGGAGCCCACGGAGTACGAATGGTCAATCGGACGGGGTGGGGGGGGTGGGGGCGGGGCGAAGCTAATGGGGAACCATGTTTCTGTCTAGGACGCGCTTGTTTTTGTTTTTTCAAAAGATGGGGCGCGCTTGTTTGAAATTTGGGGAAAGTACAAACTTTGCCCCCCTCTTAAATTTTGGACCTACCGCGGGTCGGGAGTAGGACAGTAATCCCAGGTGTCCCAAATAGTGGGTGGGAGCGATTTCGGCCGAGCAAATGTGTGTTTAGGCAGCCACGGTGTATGAACGTTTTTCGGAGGTGGTCGCGTGGTGTCTAGATGAAGTTACAAACCTACCCCGGTTTAGACCTATAGACGTCGGGGCGGTAGGCTTCACGGGTCGGAGTTGGAAAAGTAATTTCCTTCTACCAAATAGTGGTCTCAAGAGGTTTCCGGCGAGTAGAGGCTCTTTTGGCGCTTTGTTCGAAATTTTGAAACAGAAGCATTCACGTTTAGTGTACTCTTGAACTTTGAGGATTGACCTAAATAGACAATGTTAAATTTGACCTTGTATGTTTGAAAACCTAATTAAATTATGCGCTTCTTTTTGAATTTTTGACACTTGAAAATACTATAACTACAATTATTTTGGAATGGAGGAGGTAAATTTGAATCTATTTTGTACACGACTATATATGCTATTATGTACAAAAGTAGAGTAAAGATTGGTGCCCCATAATTTAGGTATGATTTACAAATGCCATGATCTCGAATTCAAATGATTGAATGGACTTCATGTGGAATTCGAATTTTTTAAACCACCTTAAGTTGAATTCAAATGTATGCTTGTTCATAGCTAGCTATTTATAATGTTCACTTTGTAACTTTTGTATGTACAATTTGCTTTACACACACAACATGAACTATACTCATGTTTATATTCGAATTGTTAAATCGATGCATTTTTGGTGTTCAAAATACTGACTCTATGGATCAATTATGTCGAATAATAACATAGGCATGCTCAAATTTGATAGAATGTAGATGTCTGATGGACGAATGACCGTTTCGTACGGGAATTGCAAATATCATGATCCCATCCTAATATTTGGATACAATTTATATTTTTAATCAATGTGTACATCAGTCTTTTACATGTAGTTTCACTCTCCATAGGCCCTCCTCACACACGCGCTAACTTTTTCTCTGACACATATGCGCACACGGTGTATATCCATCGGTGGTCTCTCACACAAGCTCATGCTCTCTCTCCCAAGGTGTCTTTCTGGCACACATGCTCTCGATATCACCCTCGCTCCCTCTCGCAACCATTAAAGAATAATTTCACTAACCTTTATCACAAGCACTCTTCCTCTCACACACATATGCACGCACAAACCCCATCGAGCCTTTCTCTATACATAGACCTACCTACGTGTCTCCTGCACACACATTATCTTTAGGCTTGTCTCACACGCATTTCTCCACCTCTCTTCCTAATTGACGAGTATGATTCCAGCATAGCATTCTGTAGGATGCCCCTTAAAGTTAGGTTGGATGAATGGTAATATCAGAGATAAGGGATTACCTTAGTATGAGGACCTAGGGTTACAAATCCTAGCCGGCTTTGTCAGTGCACACAGAGTCCTTCACGACTCTGGTATCTTTGTCTTGTACGAGTAGTCCTCCATGGGTCTCCCTGAATGCATCACGGTCCGAAAAATGTGGCGCAGAACCGAACCAAACCAAGGGCCTCACCTCGGCCCACCGGACCTCACGTGCTGACACACCCTCTACTCCTAGGTTTCGTTATCTTCTCACACCCACACATACCAACACAGACACCACACAAAATATTTTCTCCTCATGCCTCTATCCCCTCCCCCCTTGCATATACACACTCAAGGGCATCTCTCGCAGTGACATCCTATTCGTCTCTCTCTCTAGACCTCTCTCATTTCTCGTGTTATCTCTCCCAAGTCGCACCCCCGGCCGATCCCTATATCCATGCCTCTCTCGAATACGTAATACGTACGCATACCCTCTCTAGGCCCTACTAAATATGTCAACTACACATTCACACATGTTACATCACGTACCCCATTGATCTAAAAATCCCTGTCTTCACATTTATTTCGCATGCAACATTCCTTCTAAATAAAACCACACCAAGTGTGGCCTAAAAATTATTTTATAATTTCTACATATATATATATACAACATTACAAAGTTATATGGACGAGTATGAATGTTAATTTGCAATGCATGCTTCTATGACAATAATTGTGACAAAACCTGGTATCATCATAGATGTGGTGGGGTCCTACTTCTATGACAAAAAATCATGACAGGAAATGGGCTTTTCGTCCTGGGCGGGCCGGAGATGCAGCTGCATGACATTCTTTGTGCCGTCCATGATAGAAAAAACCATGGTAGAAGCAAGGGCGAGGAAAATATTGGGGAGTTACCGGTTACAGTGGCTGGTCGGGGGCCGAGCGATGCACGTTTCTCTCGTACGTACGCGCATGTGTGTGAGGTGTTGCACTCTAACTGAACCCGAGCAAGGCGTTGGGCTGTAACTGAACATGAGCGATTGCATTGCAGGCTACGCGTTGCTAAACCCGAGCAATCGATCGATGGCTGTTAACTGAACCCGATCGAGTGATTCCTTCGCTACTGATGCTAACTGAAGTCAATCGATGCTGCCTCTAGATGAACGGTGAGCGTTGCTGGCGGGGTTTGGATGAACAGTTCCTGGTGGGGGTTCGATGAACAGGAACCCGTGGTAGTAGAGGTCGTGGCCGCTGGATGAACAGTACCCCGATCGATCGAGCCGGTGGATGAACAGGACCCCATGGAGGGCTGGATGAACAGGACCCCATGGAGGGCTGGTTGAACAGTACCCGGTGGAGGGATGGTTGAGCAGTAGCCGGTGGAAGGCTGGATGAACAGTAGCCCATGGAGGGGTGGTTGAACAGGACCCCGTGGAGAGGGCTGGTTTAACAGTAGCCGGTGGAGGCTGGATGAACAGGAGCCCGGGGATGAACAGTCGTACGTGGAGGCTGGAGGAGGTCGACGGTGGATGAACAGTAACCCGTGGAGGCTGGAGGAGGTCGATGGTGGAGATGAACAGTATCCGTGGAGTCCCGTTTTGTGGTACTGCACACCCCTCCCGATGAACATGACCCCCGTTTCGATCGTAGCGCTCCAACACAAGTTTGTTTCCTTCGTTTTGCGGTACGCCACACCCCTCCCGATCAACAAGACCCCGTTTCGACCGTAGGAGATCTGTTTCCTCCGTTTTGCGATACGCTAGGCCCCTCCCGATGAACAGGATACCGTTTCCACGATGGACGATCCAACACAAGGCCGTTTCCTCTGTTCTGCGGTACGCCAAGCCTCGTTTCCATCACCTGTTCTGTCCAAGCCGGTTGGCTCCCGATGAACAGCACACGATCCGTTGCCTCTCAATGAACACGACGCATTCCGTTGCCTCCCCATGAACACGATGACAATGCAGTTTCTCCGTTCTGACCCAGCCACAGCCATGTGCACGAGCCCTGGCTGTACGTATGTGCGAGTAGGCGTTCGAGACGCCGCCGCATGTACGTACGTGGCCGTATTTACTTTCTTGCACCCTGGCCACTGTACGTACGTGTACATGCTACGTGCATGCCTCTACTATGACACGTGTGCTCCTCTACTACGACAAGTGCATGCCTCTACATCGACTAGTATGTACGTACACGTTCGCGACCAGAATGACAATGCTACGTACGCTTCGACCAGGTGGGTCCCGACTGTCAGGCACTTCCTTGCGTGCGAAGATTTAGCTGGTGGTCCCAGCCGTTGGGGGGGGGGGTTAGCGAAATATGATGGCCCGTTCGGTGGGTCCCTGCTGTCAGGTGGAGGAATTATTATTTTGCGCGTAATAAGGAGGCACTTCCTTGCTGCGGCCGTGGACCCAGCTGTCAGCCTCTCCACATGCAGTACTCTTCCGATGGAAGTCATTCCTTGACCACGTTGACCACGCCGTGCTGAGAGCACCACGGCGGTGGACGACGGCAAGGCCTTGGAAGGGGACGACGCGGAGCCGGGGAAGACGCGTCAGTGGAAGCCCATGCGGAGCGGTGTACGAGGGTTCACTGGTTTGGCTCTGGTGTGATGTTGTCGTCACCGCAGAATAAAAGGGGGTGTTGTTGAGTAGAGGTGGATGGCCTGGCCAGCGGTGGGAGTAGTAGGGGGTGGTGAGGCTTCTGCTCCATCATAGCCGGCCACTAGAGGCAGGAGCACGTGGCACGACCGGTGCTGGTTTGGGTGGCTGGAGCAAGAAGACCAGAGGTTGAAGAAGCACTACGGCCGTTGGATGGACATCGTACGGTCACTGGAGCTAGAATCATTAATATTGACTAAGTTGACAAAGCCCTCCGTCCCCGTCAACTTAGTAGGCCCACAAGTCAGCCTCCCATGCAGGGGGTATTCATATTTTTTGTGCATAATAAGGAGGCACTTCCTTGCGTGCGAAGATATAGCTGGTGGGTCCAAGCTGTCAGCGAGGGGAAAGTTTTTTCATGAAATACAGAAGCCCTTCCGGTGGGTCCCAGATGTCAGGTGGAGGAATCATTATTTTTCGCATAATAAGGAGGCATTTCCTTGTGTGCGGCCATGGACCCAGCTGTCAGCCTCTCCACGTACAGTCAACTTCCGATGGATGTCGTTTGTTGACCACATTGACCACGCCGCGCCTAGAGCACCAGGGCGGTGGACGGCGGCGAGGCCTACAAAGGGAACGACACGGAGCCGGGGAAGACATGGCAGTGGTTTCCCACGCGGTGGGGAGTACGAGGGTTGACTGGTTCGGCTACCGTCGCCAGAAAATAACAGGAGGTGTGGATGAGTAGAGGGATAGACAGGCCAGAGATGCTAGTATGCTGGGGCCGTGGGGCCTGCCCGGCAGCACAGCTGGCCACGGGAGGCAGGAGCAGGCAGTTCCGTCGGCGCTGGTTTGGGCGGCTGGAGCAGGAAGATCAGAGACTGAAGGAGCACGATTGCCGTTAGATTGACATCTAACGATCTGATGCTGGTAGAGTCAATTGTTCACTAAGTTTCTTTTTTTGAGAAACCTTGTGTACGCATGAACTTATTAGGCCCACAAGTCAGCCTCCGAATATGTGGCAGACAACATAGAGCCCATTTGCTAAGAAAATTATAATTTGCAGCCCATTTCCTAATTCTTAAGTAATTTATTACAGCCCATTTTCTGCCCCGGACCACGGTCAAAAAGTTCAACCTTATTTGGCATATTTCGGTGGAGTCCGAACTGTTGTAATCCCAAAATGATAAACATTTTTAAGAACTTATTGATTTGTCAAAAAAATCATTTTGTTTTTGTAAGCAAATAAGACGTGGGACAATTGAGTTGGTTTAAGGGAAAACCAGTGGTAAAAAAATTTACGCTGGGAAGGAAAACAACTACAAAAATAAGGATGTAAATATGAAAAGGGAACTTTATGTATTTTCAATATAATGATAAGTGTATATGAACTAGTAAAACTATAGGTAAGATTAGAAACCAGATTTAGGACATGGCATTTCAAGAGGAAAATAGAACTGGGCTGTGTGTTTGATTCAGTAAAAAAACTACCTGCGGATGTTGTAAGACAAAATATAACTAATGCTGGCGGGCCAGAGGCCAGTAGATACCTGCTGGATCTTTGTGCTCCGTTGTCGTTATGGGCTGGGCCTGTTAAAAATGAGACCAAGCCTGGGAAGTCTATAGCCCAGTTGAAACTTGCTTGACCTGAAAAAACAATATACCTACTCAACAAACGAGAGAATTCTGCAAGTACAGACTGATAAATGGGATGCAGCAGGTATATTATTTTTTCATCGTGATAATAAGTGCATGCACTTGTTTCAAAAAATTTGGAGAACTGGGAATTCGAACGGCAGGTGCTTATGCTACCCATCAAATAAAAATCAGGTGCCTGAAAATTCGTTTCGAAACAAATGATTCAGCTTTATCTCCACGTCGACCCTCGGCATGATGGTTGGAAGCAAATGTCAAGTTCATACTGAAAGATTGTTAACAACAATACCAACTTGCAGACGACAAGGTAGTACAAGTACCAATACCAAACTAACTTATAATCTTTTTACTCCTGACCCTAGTGATCGTCTGCTAGAAAATCTTGCAGAGGACCCTCTCCCGCTCCTTCTCTTGCTCCAGGTCCCCGAGGTGGTACTAGTGCGTCACCAAGTTGGTCCTCTGCTGGTCGAAGTTCTTGTTGGTGTGCAGCACCAAAACCTTTTTGCTTCTCGTCTGCCGGTCATTGACCACCACCGGCAAGGTATTGCCGGTCTTGTGCCACATCGCGTGCATGCCGCACTCCGACTGTATCTTGCGACGCTTCCACGTTCCCCCTTTCAATGCCCTAGAATTGCACTGGAAGAAATGCTTGCTTAGGCCACTCAGTGTGATACCTGCAGTATTGTCAAATACAGATTTTAGTGTACGTGGTTGGCATTTTCATAACATCTTTGGAATGTTGCAGTCACTTGTTTCGGTTTTTATTAACTGTCAAATTGCAATTGCTTCACTAGGTCTACGTCTAAAAAGAAAAATAGAGCTATAAACAAAGGAATATGTTTGTGCAAGTAGACGGCCGATCGGTGTCTTACCTGGAAGTTTCTCAGGATGGGTGTAGCATATGCCATGCTCGCTATTGATGGTTGGTATGAACAAATCGATGAGAGGGTGAGATCTCGCGCTGTCTATAATCACTTTGGCCTCAAGGTGCTCGATCAGCTCCTGACCCGTGGGATCAAACTTGACGCCAGTCAACAGCACCGACCAATCCTTCTTGGGATTGCATCGGTTAATTCCAATTATATGGTACTCAATCTATGATCAATCGATTGTTTTAAGTAAATGGTGAAAGATTTCGATAGATAAGTGGTATTCCAAATCTGAAGTCCACAATACCCAAAGACACTGCCGGGAATCTTGTGTCACCTCACGCGCAGCGTGTTGTCATGTCAATTCAATGTGTGGACATGATGAATAATTTGACTGATATATACTAGTATTTCTACTGTACTACTTACTAGTCGTATTTAGTGTCACATTTTAACCATACGTTTAACTAACAAAATGTCAATGCATGTCACCAAAAATTATTCCATTGGAAACTATGTTCAAATACAAATAAAACATTATTTTTTTGTGACATGGATTAACATTTAGTTAGTGAAATTTATGGTCAAAATTTGACACAAATTACGAAGGGGGCCACTAAATCAGGAGGGAGATAGTAGTACGAGTAGCGCAATATACGGTATAGAGGACTAGTACAAATTTAGAAATGGGGTAAGAAGTTAGAAGGTTGTGTGACAGACTTTGTAGGCTACATGAGTAATAAAAAATATAATTACCATTGGACAATACTTTCACCAACAAGTACACACTTGAAGCCTAATTGATATATATATATACATATATATATATATATAGGGTGGCACTATTCTAATCCCGGGATCAAAATAAATATTTGAATCACGGGGCTCTATATAGTAGCGACGCGGTGTTCCTCAAATCCCGAAGATGCAAAATGCCCCAACCACCGTCCCCCACCTCCCACACCTCTCTCTCCCTGGATCCCCGCTGCCGCCCAGGAAACCACCGACCCACCCATCGCTGGGGATCACCCAATCGCCGCCGCCCTCAACCCCTGGTGCCGTCGCCCCCGACCCCAGGCGCCGCCGCCCCGCCAACCCCGTGGGCCGCCGCCCCAGAAAACCCCCGACCGGGAATCACCGCAGGCCACCTACCCAAGCCAGCGTGACGACGCCTCCTACAGTGACGCTGCCGCAAGCCCTCTACTACGACATCGACGTCGGCCTCCTCCCGCAGCACCGTCGGCGCTTTGCCGGTAGAAGTTCGAGGCCGGATCCGGAGGAAGTTCGAGGGATCCTCCCGATGTCTACTGCAGCACGCCAGAGCCGCTCGCCGCCCCTGCATGAGGATCCTGCGGGAGAAAACGAGATTGACCTGTCAAACCATTGACTCCTCCTGGGGTCTGTCGCCTTGCTCCCATGCTCCGCCGCCCCCCTGCACCAACGCCCTTGCTCCCTGAAGCCGCCGGCCAGGGGCATTACACAGTCGGCAGGGCCTCTCACCAAACACACCATGCTCCTCAACTCTCAACTCTGCACCTCCTGCCTTGGCATCCCTCACGTGTGACCTTCTGCAGCTCCTTTGATTGACCTTCCCGTCATCTCTTGCTTGAACCCCTGCACCACTCCTTCCAAATCAGCTCTACTCGTTCAAAGCTACAGGAAACTTTGTTGCTTCTGCAATATTGTTTGCAAATAAAGTTTTGCTGGTATGGATGCTTCTCTGCTGTTCATCTTAGTATGTTAAAAAAAAGAACCATGGACTATTGGGTCTGTATTGATATGCATAAAAGAGAGCCCATTTCTGAGTATTGATTTGACAATTCATTTCATATGTTGTTGAAAAAAGAATTAACGGTGTATAATGAGAGGAACTGAGATGTACATGTTAATGCGGGTGTTCATACTCTGGTGTGTCCGTGCATCCGAGGATCTTCCTGAACTTCTTTATGTTTACAAACAGAGGACCATTTAGAAATCCTAATGTGTAGTTGTTCTTGTGTGTGTGTTTTATCCTTCAGAGCATTTTCTTCTAGGTAGTGGAGAGCACCCTTACCCGGATCCGATCTGCAGGGCCGCCTCGCGTCCTCCCAAAGCAACCTGAGCCGTTCAACTACACAGCCATGGGCCGTTCAACGACAGAGCTACTGGCCGTCCATGAACACATCAGCCTAGATCCTGCTGCCCACCATCCAGTTCAACTTCCGCTAAATCTGAAGGGAGACTTCTTCTGAGACCAATTACCTCTTAACTTTTTTTCGTTCAAAGTTTTAGTTTATTACCTACCACGGGTGGCACGCATTCAGCTGGGACTTTCTTTCTGTTTCCACATGTTGCCAGTTGCCATTTGCCTGAAAAGATTTATGTATACTGGGATCTCCATGTACTGAACATGTTAAAAAGATATCTCATGTATATTCGTACCTCATGTGCTGCAGCCCCTTAGCCCGCCGTGACTTATCTAGCAACCATGGTGGTGAGTTGTGCGTGACCCTACATCCAAAATTGTTCCTGGCGGAGATGCCGCTCTGCTTGTCACAACATACATCCCGTGGAAGACAGCGCCCACGGCCTTTTTGTAGACCCTGCATGTTGCTGGCGGTCGTACTATTGGCTACCTAGACGTGCCCCTACCTCTAGCACCCCCGGTTGCCCCGCTGGCCAACTCCAGAATCCCATGAGAAAATTGTCCACCATTGTAGGTTAGCTTTTCCTGATGGGGAAGTCCAGCTTCAAAAAGAAGAGTGCATGGAAGCTTCTCCAGAAAATTGGCCACCATTACGGTTGCTTTAATCAAGATGTTGCTTGTTTTCAGAGTACAGGGAAGAAGAACAAAAGCACGAAGAAGATAATGCATCAGCACTTTGTTGATAACGTGAGACAAGATATGAAGGGAATGTATGGTGGAGAAATGTAAGTCCGCCACCAGTTAGTGCATACTTATGTAAAAAGGATTGGGTGCATGTAGTTACTGTGTGGCCAGGTCATTTGAGAATATTGTTTGTAATCGTGTACTGTCATTTTTCTGCTAATTCTTATGCTCAAATTATCCCCAAATTTCTATAGCTTTTGCACACTCATTTTACATCTTTCCTTCTTCTCTTTTTGTGCATGTTTTGCAACTTTGAAATTGTCCTATCGAGAAGTTCATGTATTACTGCCAAGGAATTCATGAAACTAAGATTTAGACGTTTGATTTTTTAGCTCGGCAAGTTCATAGGACAAAAAACGGGTGGTTTTATTTTATTTTATTTATATAAGAGAAAGAGAAAGAAGTTCAAATATAAGTTCAAAAATTTGTAAAACGATAAAAATTCCGTGTATGAAATTCATCGTGCAGAAAATAAAATGAAAATTCATAATGAAGTTCATGTATAAAAAAACTTGAAGTTCGCATAGAGTAAAAATGTGCATTTCTGAGCCTAATTCCTAATGTTTGCATGGTTGTCCCCGAGGCATAAAAACACAACAGTTTGAAGGTTATTAAAATAAAACTAAGATTTGTTTCCGTTACTACTAAAAGTAATAAAACCAAGAAGTCCATGTTGTGGTGTATGGACTACAACGACGACTGAATCGGACCTTCCCCGACATCACCATTCTTCCTCATGCCTGTCCGACAACCTGCACCGCCATTTGTGAGGCTCCACCCACTAATGTTAGAGAAAAACAATTTTGTACATGAGAAGTTCATGTGTTATGCTAAAAAAATCAGGGAAGTTCGATTATTTATGCCTGTGGGACTGTAACCTTTTCCTAGCACAGGGGGAAGTTCAAGTCGAACAACTCAGGCAGTAAAATTGCAAAAAAGGCAATTTCATCACGACCCGAGAACAAAATCCGCCAACGGGCGAGATTCCTATTTAAAACTGGTATTTAGTTTCTAAAAACGTTTCTAGATTACACTAACATCATATAAAACACTATTAACCAGAATAATTCGCGGGGCAAGCCACGGTTCCGAAGATGGCCCTAAGGTCGGGTTCGTACAGAGGGAAGTTCAGGCGCGTTACTCAAGAAGTTCAGGCGCGTTACTCAGGAAGTTCAAGTTATGATCAGAATATTACTCTAATCTCTTTTTAAACCAAAAAACAGAGAAGTACAAATTGGCAACTATCGGAAGTTCACGTATTACATGATGTGCATTTCGTATGAGAAAAAAAAGGTAAAGTTTAAAATTTTTTGCTAGAAGTTCAAGTGCTCTTCCCTCGGAAGTTAAAAAAATTCTTGTTATTAAAGAAAACTCAGATTTTCCTCCTTATTAAAGAATGAAACAAGAATTTCAAAAATTAATTAATAAGAAGTTCAACTTTTAATAATAGAGCGCTTCAAAATTTCCTAAAAAAAATAATAAATAAAACCAAGAAGTCCATATTAAAAATATGGAGAAGTTCGATGATTATAGAAAACTCAGATTTTTCTCGTTATTAAAGAATGGAAACAAGAAGATCAAAAATAAAATAACAAGAAGTTAAACTATTAAAAATAGAGCGCTTCAAAATTCATAAAAAAGGATTAAGAAAAAATAGATTAAAAATTCATAAAAAAACTCAAATATTTTCACGTAACCGAGAGAAGTTCAGGTTGATAACTGATAGATGTTCATGTACTACACGGTGTGCATTTTGTATTAAAAAATAATTAAAAGGCAAAGGCTAAATTTTTTGTTGTTATAAGTTCAAGTCCTTCGTCAGAGAAAGTTAAAAAAACTTATTGTGAGAGTGATTTGTACAAAAGCAATATCATTTGTGTAACACTGACGAATAGATGAGAAAATTACAAACGAAAATACTTCACAGAAGTTCAACGTGAAAACAGAACGAAGTTCAACTACTATAGTGAATGAATTTGGGATGAAAAACTTTTAAAATCGTCGCGAGTATGAAAAAACGATCAACACGGGAAAGTTGTGTGCTCACAGCAGCTTTCCACTGGTTTATCACTTGGTCAATTCCGGTGAGTGGATGGAGAGCTACGAGCAGTGGATGAAGAGCTACCAGCAAGAAAAGCACGTGAAAAAACAGAGTGAAGTTCAGGTACGCGTGCCAAGAAGTTCAGTTTCTTCACGCGATGTATTTTCGAATAATCTATTTCACGATAGAGGCAAAACGAATGATCCCACCATTTTCGAAATTACCTGAAAACGGCTAAGAATCAGGGAAAACGATCAACATGAAAAAGTTTCGCATTTTCCGTAGCTTTTCAACGGTATATTATTTGCCCAATTCCGATAAAGTTTGTAGAAATTACGACGAAAATACGTTTTTAGCCATTTTCGAAACTGACTTAAAACCGTAAAGAATTGGGAGAAACAATACATACCAAAACGTTTCGCATTTGTTCAAGCTTTCCAACGCCATATCATTTGCTTCATTTGGACGCACGGTTAAAAAATTAGCTTGAAAATACGAACTCTGTAGGACTTGGACCATTTTCTAAATTACTCTTAAACCATTCAAAATTAGAAAAAAACTTTCAAGATGAAAAAGTAGCGCATTTTCATAAGCTTTCCAACGCCATATCATATGCCTCTATTGGATTAGCCGTTTAGAAATGACATCGAAAAAACGAACTCAGCTGTTCGGTTTTTGAAATTTTACGTTTTTTCAAGTTACTCTTTAACCATAGGGAATTAGAGAAAACTTTCAACATGTGGAAGGAGCAGTTTTGCAACAGTTTTCCAACGCCATATTATAGGCCTCATTCCGATAAACGGTTTAGAAATGCGATCGAAAATATGATTCATGTTTTTTGTGCGAAGAGAAAACGGTTTTCAAAACTGCTCTTAAACCGCTTACATTTTGTCAAAAATTTTACTTGGGTCATGATACTGGTGTCCATAGCTTTCTAACGGTATATCACAAGCCCCATTTCGGCAATGTTGGCGGAAGTTCAACCTAGTTCACAGGGAAGTTCAACATACTACTAGCGGGGCAGGTCAGGTTGTGATCAGAATATTATTCTGATCCCGTGATCAGAATAGTGTTTATATATATATATATATAGATATATATATGGCTTCTGCACATGATCTCCATCATCATTATCATTACATCCTACGCAGGTGAGTTAGGATGCACTTGATCCCAGAAAGGTATCTATCCTTCTAACCAGAGGAGTGCTTCAAACTAACAACAATACGTGATTTCCAACAAAAGAGGGTCATGCTACAGTAGCAGGACACATGGCTCAGTCTAGATATTAGTACGAATCAAGTTGTGCATATTTGCTGTTGGCATGAACCACATCGCCGCATGTCGGGTTAGCAAAAGCCATCCATGGCATGGAAGCTTGATGCCTTTCACACACTGAAGATTATCTGGCAATAAGCTGTGTCGATGAATCTCTGGATATGGTTATTCATGAAACCCATGGTATGATGTGTAAACACAGTTCCTCCTGGCGAATGGAAGTTGCATACACAGTAATGATCGCCGGTGATAGGATTGATGATTGGTTGGATGATCGGATGATTGAGCCCGGGGAACATGGAGTGGTTGCCGAGGCTGTAAACCCGCCTCCAATTGAATATGCCTGGCCCAAAGGAGCTGGGATCTTTCTCGAACACGAAGCAGCCATAGTCATCAATGTCATGAATGCCCCAGGCATTGTACTGCATGTGGTTTGATGAAATGGTTTGGTCAATTTGGTATGTGCAAATGAGCATCAAATGACCGCCGTCAGCTGAACGAGCGATAAACCACCACCCATCGGCTGGTATGATTCCAGGTCCTGGAATCATGAAGGCCAGCGCATTTGCGTCTGCTGCAACAATTCAAATTGGAGACCAAAAGGACAAAAATAAACAACCATGTTCAGATTATGTGTGGAATTAAGATCATTATAACAGTGACACATATCATAGACAGAGAATTGCAATGTCATGGTCATAATCATACCATGGTTCGAACATCATGTAACAATGACAGGAAAACAACTATGATAGGGCCTACTCATATTCTACCATAGCACTTACTACAGTTATCATATCAACTCTAAGCAATAACATGCGTTGTTATAAAAATCCTTGAAATGATAGTAACATATAGCAATCATGAGGTTATACTCATAATATCTATTCTAACCATCATTAGATGCCAATTGTTCTCATATCAACTCTAACAATGACATGTGTGGTCATAAAAATCTAGGAAATGAGAGGAACATATAGCAATGGTGTGGTTATAGACATACTAACTATTATAAATTTTTAACAATGAACAGGCAGTCGTATTCTTAAAGTAAAGATAAGATGAGATAGAACAATTACACGATGATAGATTCCACCAGTACAGGCAGCCAATCTGAGCGTCGACTGCATAAACCATGCCATCATGCACTATAGCATCAGACAGAAATGTTGGGTGAAGAGGATCGACGATGAGCCATAACCCTGTATGGTGACCGGATTCCAGATAGACTAATCCCATGTTGAACACAACAATGATCTTGTAATCCATGTAGTCTTGTGATGGTGTGGGCACTTCGCATATTACAACCTTGAGCAAACAGAGGTCGAGCCAAAAGCTTGACACGTCTCATGTGTAGTAGGTAGGAGTGTCCGCGGGCCGCGAGGCTCGATGGCGGAGGTATCCAATGATAGAAGGGTGATCTCTCGCTGGGTGTAGATACCAACGAGACGCCACGGACTACCGGATTGGTGGATGAGTACAATCCAGTTGGCCATCATACCTTCCCAGTAGTGGCCGCGCATGAAGGACAGGTGGATGGGTAGTGGTAGCATGTCAAGGGGCACAATGGGAACCTCCGTAGGATAGTCAAGTCGGTGTCTGGGCCACCTGTGAGGATCGGGCATCAGCAAGCACGGTGTCTTGAAAAGAGCCGACCGGTTGTAGACGAGTAGACGGTATAAAGACAACGAGCATGCAGCCAGACAGACGGTGCTGAGCAGGTCCATACAATTATAGATATGCTCCAAGAGAACATCGGGGAGGGAATTCCAATCGCGGCTCTGCGTGTCAGTCGGTTCTGCCATAGGGTTTTTTACGGAGCTGAGTGACTGGGGTTTTCGGTGCCTGCGAGCCAGTTGGGAAGTGGATTTGGGCGGGCGAGCGAAGAATATGGCGTGTGTGGCCGAGCAGTGAACAGGGGGATATGGTACGCGCGAGCTACCAAGGAAGATGGCGCGGGCGGGCGAGCAGTGAGCAGGGGGAAATGGTGTGTGGCCGATGATGGGAAGAGAGGAGGAAGAAGAAGAGAGTGGGAAGAAGAGTGAAAGACGGGGAAGAAAGTGCATTAAATCTCAATTCTACTAGTACCACTACCAGGATATACCGTCCTTCGGAGTGTAAATACTTACGCTGATGACATGTGGGTCTACCTCAAGAGGGCCCATATGTCAGTTAATGGAGGAGAGAGGTGCGTAGTCGTATTTGCGGAAGCGTGCTCCACTGGCAAACATGATGGCAGTAGTGGGTAAGGCTGATTTAGTAACACCAACACGCCGGTTCAGCTTATTAATCAACTGTCCCATCTGCTGCAGCGTGTATTGTCACTTCACTATGAAGACTGGTTGAATAGTTCTCTCTGACCGAGATGGGGAATAATGGATCACGAAGACTTCCTATCTATAGTATCCCTATGCATGTACGCTCGGGCCCCTCCCAATGCTTCGCCTTGTATAGGTGCTAAGGCTGCCATGTAGATGATGAGTGGTGGAATAATTTGTGTAGTTTGCAAAAACACACAATTAATGCACTCGTTTCCCTCAAAACATTATGTTTACCAATGCGTTAATTTTGTGTCAAACTTTGACCATCTACTCCCTCCATCCAGGTGAGTCATCTTTGGTTGTGCACCGTGACCAAGGAGGGAAAAACAAGAGAACTTACTGTTTATTTGCTACTCCCTCCGTTCCTAAATATTGTCTTTTTAGACATTCAAATGGAATACAACATCCAGATGTATGTAGACATATTTTAGAGTGTAGATTCACTCATTTTGCTCCGTACGTAGTCACTTGTTGAAAACTCTAGAGAGACAAATACTTCGTGGGAACAGAGGGGGGCTTTTACTCCATATTTTATGAACATGTCAATGGGAGGGAGTAAAAGCCTCATGCATGCATGCATGCATGCAACATGCAACACTCATACATACACATGGACGCACGCAACACTCACGCACCCATGCCGCACACAGCACACGACGCAACACATACGCTCACACTCAAGTGCTCAACCTACTCCCTACGTTCGTTAAAGACTGTACATATAGAGATTTACACATTAACTAGGGCATAATTAACGCCAAAAAGTAGCAGATTTATGTGTGCATGCGACCATTGAGAGAAGAAGATTAAATGAAGGTTGTTGCATGCTGCAATTAAGGATAGACATGTAGCCTATAGCTAGAGTACACGGTGCATTAGTCAATCAATATCGATTTTAGACTAAAGGCTAAATGCATTGGAAGTGTAGATGTACACTCTTTGTTGTTTAGACGATGTACACTCTTTGTTGGAAGATCGAGGGAGTACACTCAATATCGATTTTAGACTAAAGGCTAAATGCATTGGAAGTGTAGATGTACACTCTTTGTTTTTTAGCCGATGTACACTCTTTGTTGGAAGTTCAATCTGTGTTAGATTGCTAGAAGAATATTGTACTGTAGTATCATCATTGTTGGACTTTCCGAAGAGGCGAAGAGCCAAGTGCAAGGTTCACACGAGTATGAACTATTGAACCTCCCGAAGAGGCAAAGAGCCAAGCGCAAGGTTTTATAGGAGTTGTCGTCCTAGTAGGAGAATTACAACTATAGCGAACGATGCTACTGTATGATGCCACCACGTCACCTATATCCAAAGCCGTGCCACCTTTTTTTCCCAATGAGTGTGTTGGATCCTGTGCAACAACCACACATGTTGCACGTACACATAACACATTTACTAGTAATAAATTCTAAAGGACAGATGATAGTATGCCACACAAGTTCATATCCAATTCATGTGATAAATTTGTGCACGGCTAGTCTACATATATTCATAGCGCTACATTTCACAGTTTACCATACCCCACTTACACGTTATAGATGGGCTACATGTCCTCCTCTAGGTTCCAGTCCCAGGTGTTCTTCATGGATGGCACGATCCATAGAGGTGGGCAACGGGAATTATTATCACAACTTTCTAGTCCGGTTCCACATGATGGAGACTCATCCAAGCTGAAGCGGCTTAAATCAAGGATAGCGTGTCCCAGCATGTCGTTCATCCGACGGTGCGCACTAAAGACACAACCATGCTTCATGAATGGCAGGCCTTCGGTGTCATGCACGGAAGGTGGCATCCACTTCACAATGGGGTAGTTGTCCCCAATGAAAAGCGAGTACTCTCCAAGAGTGTTCCTCGGCACCCACGTAGGATCACGGGAGTCGAACTCGGCATCGTTCATCTGGTACACGCGGCATCTCAGATCTAGACACATGGTGACGTACACAGTCAAGGTCCATGCATAATAATATTGTGCTCAAATATGGCGGTCAGTAATACTGTGCAGCAAATAGTACTACTCTGGTATAGAGGAAGTAAAATAACCGGCTTATTATATATAGCCACTCTTGGCTACATGGATGAGATAGTAAGACATGGAAAACAAAAATGGTGGCAGCTAGTGGTTTTAATTCTTCAAGGGCCTAGCTAGCTATACGCGCCCTCCAATGTAAAAAGTACTCCAACTAGTACTAGTAAGTAGTACAACAACGAAAGAGAAGGCGAGAGGGTTCAATAATATAATACTAAATGGAATAGCTGGGTAGATGGTGACGGTCCAATCGTGGTAGATTGTGTGACCCTGTTGCACATCCGTGGTACCATGGGTAACGACTGCTAACATAGTTGATCCCAATATGCCAAAGTCGGCTACAAGATTCCAGGTAAGACCGAATCGCGGATGCAAATGCACATCCAAGATCGGCGATCTTATTTTGATCGGGGGATGACTGGTCCCTGCAAAATGGTCGAGTACCATTAGGGATGCAAATGATGGTTTGTGCATTCCGTTTGTAATCTCCCGTACTGTGGGATAGCAATCAGATGAAACAAGTCCCTCGGCTTGTCACCGCGAAGATGCGTCCTAGATGGCGCACGACGTCTTCGAACGTGTAGGGGTACAAATCTGCCGCGGCCAACATGCACCAGCCTCTGTCGTTACTGCCTCTTGTATTGATGGAAATGCTTATGTCGAACACCGCGATGAGATAGTAATCATCGTAGCCACGTCGCTTTGTCGGTGGGTCCGCAATTGCTATCTTCTTCAATCTCATGTAGGCATCATCATACGTATTCAAGCCCAGCCAGTCCGGAAGGCCAATCCCAATGGTTGAGAAGTGGTCTTCGGGAATGGCCGCACTGCTGTGGATGTTGTGCAAAATGATGGTGGTATCCGGCCGGAGGTATGCAAGCCAATCTTCGTTGGCACCAACCCTGACCTATATATTAGACGATGGGCAGCGGAGAAATTACGGGATGGAAATGGAATAACTAAGTACTACATGATCAAACCCCATGACTGACCTGCTCATCTAACAAAATCTGACTACCTCTCAACATCGGCAACTCTAGCGGAGTCAACGTGCAACCATGGCCAAGGAGTGGTGGAATGTTTGAAGGATTGTCCCATAGAAGAACCTTCTCTTCGAGGACGCATGGAAGACCAACAAACATGGCCTTTTCCCAAGCATGTTTAAGCACCATCTTGAAAAAGTTGGTGCAGGAAGCACCGAGTCTTGCGGCTGTGAGGACGTCGGAGCGGCGTGCGATTTATCCAAGAGGATCGTCATCTAAGGTCTCCCAGCCCCGACGAGGAGGAGAACCGCCTGGCGAATCCATGGGAGCAGCAACGAACTGCCTTCTCTTCGGGGTGAGGGGAACTGGCGAGGAGGAGATAAGAGCATAGTAACCGCAGGGCCTCGTCCGTTCCAACTATAGCTCCTTGATTGTTCCTTAGTGAAGGGGTGAGGCTATTATTTACTATGTACTCATACTGTAGCAGTACTAGTACTACTTTCTCAACTAGTAGTGCGATCTACTGTGCTTCTAGTATAGTGCACCAGTTTTGAACTCTTGAATCTCAGGGCCAAGGAGCTACTGTTGGAAGTGGAGGGTAGTACACTCTAGAACCATCACTGTACTATCAATGCAGGGAGAGTACTTGTACTATCAATCCAGGGAAAGTACACCTGCGTAGTGGGTACTCTAGGTGTTCTATTCAAGCGCGTAGCTGGCCTACTCAGCCGCTCATCTCACGCACACAGTAGCAGCCTGTTTATCAGCGATGGTTACTGCGGGGCAGAGCATTTGAGTTATTTGATACAGCGAGACTAGGCTTTTCGCTTCCATTTGTGGTGGTGTAATGGATCTCGTCGAACTTTGTCAGTTTTTCCTTCTTTATGAATGATATGAGGCAAAGCTTTTGCCTCCGTTTAAAAAAATCACGTCAAGAGGAATTTCTTTTATAGAGTCGATAATGGATTGAAGTCCATGCGTGCAATGCCACAAGCTATGGAGTACTATTAGAGTACTAGCACTTTACGTACAGAGCCATATTGCACAGTTCCCAATGTCGCGGCAGGCTTTTCCGGCTCCTCAGGATTAATTGGGAGGCACTAGTTTAAATATGCTACTAGATGACGAGGAAGCTGCAAGCAAGGTGTGGCTAGGGAAAGCACGCGAGCCACGAGATGATGGGAAGGAAAACCCGTTCACGTGGCTGGGCCATCTAGTGCACCCAGATTGTGGTGCGACCCGTCCGTTCGACTTCAAAACTCAAACTACCCGTGTACAATATTGGCTCGCAGTGAAGTTACTATTTAAAAAAGGCCGACGTGCATTCGCCGGGATCGAACCGAAAAAACGAGGTATACACTCCCCTGACCACTAGTAGTACTTGTTGGAGTACAACACAACCTAGAATCGCCTTTTGTCCTTAGTAGTATATTGTTCCTTACAAGAAACCACTAATAATGCAAAGAAACTACTACCACTTGCATACGTGGCAGACTTAAGATAAGACTACCTTATCAACCATCGTACATGCCCTTACCAACCAGCTCTACCAAGAAACGACTACTCTAAAAGTGACGTTATAGGCATGTTTCAACCCATGTCGCCCCTTAACTCAATGCCTTCTATTCGACTGGCAAGTTTGGCGTTATGACTTGCTGGACCTACATGTCAGTCTACACAAAAATCCCCGAGTGACCTCCTACCTCTGGCCCATCCACCTACTCATCCTCGGCCATGGGATGCATCTACCACCACCGGGAGAAGGCGACGTCAAAACTGACGGCGGTGCAGAGCCCATCTTGCGGTAGCTCGGATGCCAGCTCCGTCCGGCGCTCGCGACCGCTAACTAGCCAAGATAGCTCTGTCTAGCTGCTTTTCTGCAAGGTTTGCTAGCTAGATTGGCACGGCGGCGCGGCGGCTTGCTCGCGCGCGGCACGCTAAGGCCAGCAATCTGGCTCGAGTGAAGGCCAGCGCGACAGCTTGCTCGCTCGTGAGTCATGCTCGAGCCACCCTGCCAATCCTTGCGGAGGCCAGCGCGGTGTCCGGCCCGTCTGACGGAGCGGCGGCCAACTCGCTCATCACCGGCGCCACCGACGAACACGCATCAGTACTGTTTGAAGTAATGTTCAGGAAAAATAATGATTTGAGGGGTAATAACGGGATAGAAGGTCAGATGTGGGTCCCTCGTGTCAACGGTCAACCAAAATGTGTTGGTTTAAGCTCCCTTGTTAGCACGGATGTGTGGGCCAACCCTGTCATAAACGGGTTTAAACGAGCCTAATCAGCACTAGGTAGTAGTTTTTGGCGCGGATTAAGAAATTTTGGGTATGTTTTTGCTATTTTTTGTGTAATAGTTTCTTCCTAGGGATGGTTAAAAGTGGTAGTTTTTTGTTAAATACTCTACATATTGTAAGTACGAGTGGAAGTTAAGCTTTGGAAGCCAATAAGCAAGGCTACTTACATAGTGCATATGTGTATGTGATTGAATGTAAATATCAACCATGAGTGACTAATATCTTAATGGAAAACTCGAAACTATGGAAATACTAGCAGTTTTTTGCATGGTTGGAAATACTAGCAATGTTCACGTGCGTTGCAACGGATCATAATTAGAATAATACTTATTCACAAACTTGATACAAAACACTCTAATTTTGATATACATATATCAGTAGAGATATATTATGTTTCAATCAGAATATATTCCTTCGGCTATTTTGGTGAGGTGAGGGAGGGATGTGTTTGGTTTTAAGATACTAATTATGGGTTTTTCTGCAAATTGGTAGAGAAGTGGGATGTTGGTGAGAAAAGGCAACAACTTACCTCACAGTCGTTAGATGTAGATCTAATGTTCAGAAATGATGGATGGCAGACACACCATCATCACCAACATAGTCTTCTGTAGGAGTATCAGCAAGATGTCCGTGCATTGCACAGAACATTAAGATTCATTTTTTTATAAAACACTTGTTGTGATTGACCCATGCGGGAGTAATCCCATGTGTAAAAACTAATGATATCTCGAGAAATAGGAGATAAGGTGAAGAGGAGTGGGGCGTGGTGGTGATTGGTGGTCGGACTGAGCGGAGGCATGGGGATGGATGACGCTGGCAGTGGCCACTAGGCCAGTTTGTTCCTAAGGCTTCCTTTTTTAATTGCTCAACAATGAGGTTGTTTCAGATAAGGATGAACAAGGGAAGGCTTTGTCTGCAAGTGTGGAGAGAGGTGCGGGTATCTTTTAGTTTAATTTCCATCCATCAAATATAGATCAGACGGTCTATATTGTAAGATGGCACGCGTACCATCATCACCAACTCGGTTTTTTATAAGAGAAGAAATATAAATATGGAGATAAAAACGTATTATCGATACTTGTTTCTGTAAACTAGGATCTACATTCTATTCAACTCCTCGGCATGTGGGGCCTTAGCACAATGACTTCATGACTATGTAAAACAAAGGTTTTCCCGTCGCCGATAAGGAGGGGGTGACGACGGCGTGTTTTCGACTTGCTCTAGTCCTAGTAGTCATACTAGGTGGTCTATGCACGTGTAGATTTATTCTTTTTCACGTCTCGTGTTCACCGTACTGCCACGACTGTTGATTTATAGACGGTAAGTTATTCACGGGGAAACCCTTGTTGGGCGCTTTTGCGAGAGAGAGAGAGAGACAGTGTGCGTGTGTGATATGTGTAGAGACTGAGGCAATGATAAGAGATTCTTTGTGTCTATGTGTGTGGAGGATAGAGAGAGACATGTACATGGGGCTTTGTGTTGTGTAACGTCGAGACACATAGACATAATCAGAGAGTGAGTGTGTGAGATACACATGTGGATATGGGGAGAGATGAGGATCCAGATAAATGGGTGTTTGTGCGTGTTTGTGTGTGTTTGTGTGCGCGTTTGTGTGTGGGAGGGAGTGTGTGTATGTGGAGTAGAGAGACCACTAATGATGTAAACCTAGTATAAGGGAAGGGGGAATGGTGTGACATGTGTGTCACAGAGAGACACATGCATGTGTAGTAGCGGGATAGCATGGGTGCGGCCTGGGAGCAGACTATTTGGAAGAGACATCGAGTGTGTGTGGGAGAGGGGTGTGAGAGCGAGCGAGTGAGAGACGAAGAGAGAGAGAGAGGAAGAGAGGGGGGAGAGGGGTCGTTTGTGTCCATAAATGGCGTATAGATAGGGAGACAATGTTGATGTTGTTTGAAATTGGCCTATGTACGGAGAAGCAAGGGAAGCAAGTCATCGTGTGTGTGATAGGGACTTCATGAGAGATCTAGAATAGAGGGTGTAGAGAACAACATGCCAGATTGAGAACAATGATACATTAGGGAGCTATGGAAAGAGTCACGGCATATATGTATACAGGGAAGGAGCTGGGGCGGGTCCGCATGTGGGAGAGATAGAAATAGGAGAGTGGTGCACAAGGAGACAAAGTGTGCTTGTTTGCAGTGGGGGTGGTGTGTGAGGTGAGTGTGCGAGAACCACATAACTAGGGAGATAGACGTTTGGGGCGACGTTTTGTGTGTATGGGAAAGATACACTCTACATAGTGCGTGTTCTTGGCAAAGGGAGATGCCGGGAGACCTAGAGAGTAGGGGAAGAGATGTGTGCATGCTCGAGAGACAAAGTGATAGAGACCTATATTGGGTCCAGAGTTTAGAAGAGAGGGGGTGTTAATGTGCTCGTGTGTTTGTGTCTGGGGGATAGAATGACTTGTGTGTGTGTGTGGCAGGGGGGGGGGGTTGGCTTCAGATAAAGAGTGAGGTGTCTATATTTGAGAGACTTTAGCATAGTTGAGATATATATGGTCAATAGTGTGTGCACTCATGGTTGATCAATTTGTTTCACAATTTGGACTATGAAATAATGATACTTTTGAAGTCTGATATACCTTGATGTACCAGAATTACAAACCTAAGATTGGAATTATGGAATTCGACTCCATCATTAGATTTTGTAATTCATTTAAACGGGGGTAGATTTTTTAAGCCGGGATTTCGTGATTTCAAATTCATATATCAAACCTAGAGATATACACATACATGCATGTTCAAACTTTATAATCATCCACTTTATTCATACACATACACATTTTTGCTTTTGTCATCATATTTAGGATAAACACATTTGGAATTTCACTTGAATTGGACTGTATGATGGTATTTGCTTGTACTAGCTCAATGATCCATATTTGAATTGAATGAACAATCTAAGTTTCGAGTTGGAGACATTAATTTTCAAAACTTGCACTTTTTTGCGTGCAAAACAAATAAATTATCGGCCATGATATCATAGTCGACCGTACAAGAGCAGAACACTTATAATTTCAGGCGCCAAAAGCTTTGAAACTTCCCGCTCACATTGAAATATCTCACGCCCAAAAGTTTAGCCCTATGATATTCTTGTTTTACCCCTGCCACATGAACGGAAAAAGGGCTGCTTTGGTAACTCCATTGTTTTCCCCTCTTTGCCCCCAACATTCTTCCTAGAGCCCCTCCCCTTCCCCTCCCCGACCCCCAACCACGGAAAGCTGCCGAATCTAGTCCTCCACCACAACGGTGGACCTCACACCCTGCCGGATCTACCTTCCACACCTTGGAACCCCCAACTGCCAACTCACCACTTCACCGGAGACGCTTCAGCGACTGGCTTGCACACCGCTCCAGATCTCCTTGACCACCATCATGGTCCACCGCACCAGATCTGCTTAACCGACGCCCTCATCCACCACAATGTAGGCCCTTCACTGACTCCCTTGTCCGCCGCAACAGATCCGCCTCACCAAAAGCACTGTACACCGCGCCGGCCGAAGCCTTCGTCCACTGCACCGGACCCGCTCCACGGATGCCATATTCAACTCCACTGGCCCTGCTTTACTAACACCACAGCCTCATCAGGTTATTTTAATTTGTACTCCTTAGGTTATTCTCTTCTTGATCGTGCAACTATTCACTTACCATAGATGAGCTTTCTTGCATGTCGACAGGCGCCACAACCGAAGCACCAGAGCCGCTTGTCGCCGGCGCAAACTCAACCGCAACACGAGCACCATCGACGATCCTTATCTATCAAGTATGACAACGATACCCATACACCGCCAAGAATCAGGTACTATTATCCAACGGCCGGCACCTACATTCACTTTCTTAGCATAAGCACCGCACCTTTGAATTTCTTCAGGACATCATTCAATTTTTCATGAGACGCGTTATTCTGCTTGACCCTGTAGGGCCATACTTCTGGCAGTGAACATGTTACATGTGCTAAATTACATACCAGTGCACATATAGTTAATATGCTTTAGTTTTGTCCTAAGTATTACTATAGTTCCTGGATATCACTGCCTACTATTTTACTTCTTGCATGCTATATTTATGATAATGGTGTTGTTCGGATGCCACTTGTTGGTTCCATTAGACTGCTTCATGTTCTCTATGCTTAATTGCACATAAGCAAACTAGCATGTGGTTCCGCTGCTTTTGTTTGTTTTACCCTACATTTTCTGATGCTAGCTATTACATCACTGCTCTGAGCCTCTGTTCATTACTTTTTGTGTGTCCTTGATCTTCCCAAGTTGCATGACTAATTTGATGCTTCTATTAATTATGGAGCTGCCAACCCCATCAAGCAAAATATTTGTTCGTTTGGGGCCAGCACCCCGAACAAGCATAAAAATAGAGGGAAGTAGATATATTGTCGTGTATGCACACACCCTTCTTTCATTAATTTAGATGAACCATTGAAGATCAATTCGAACCAGTGCATGCGATTAAAGTTAATTTTACCTAAATAGAGGGTGCAGAATAAACTACAACAACTAGATTTGCAACCACGGGATGCCGCTGATATCTTCAAAGAAGATTGCAACAGCAGCGAGGCTTCACATCAACATATGGTAAGCCAGTGTGTTTTAGTACATGTGAAATGTAATGCATGTGGGCTGCTTTCTTGTATTTTTCCCTCAACCTATAATCCTATAGAATTACAGATAGTTCAATTGCCTGCTTTGCTATATTGCTTGATTCGAATGCTTGTTTGTTACTTGTTACGCTATACTTGAGTTGGCCAATATGTCAGCAGTGCCTGTTGTACTATCATAAAGAAATGCATGCCTAGTTCATTTGAGTCCTTAACTTTTCCTCTGAACTTCATCACAAGACTGTCTTCGTAGTTTATATGAGGCCACACTATTAAGTGCTTTCTCAGATTATTTCAACTGCTTAGATGCCTTGGCAACTTAAATATAGCGGTGGTACACTCCCTTTCAACTAGGGATGTCAACTGGGTCTTGTTTAATCCCGATTAAAGTCCACTAGTGGTATGATAGTTCAAAAGAGTTTTTGTTTTTTAAGGAAAGTGAACTAGGGAGCTAGCAAAAACTAACTAGATGGGACTGGCGGATGTTGTTTATTTTCCACTTACATCCCTAGTTTCATCTTACCGTTTTAATTTCTTTTCGACTGATGCTGCTTCGAACCATTTAAATATAGCTTGCCATGTGATAACCCACAAGTATAGGGGATCGCAACAGTTTTCGATAAGTAAGAGTGTCGAACCCAACGAGGAGCTAAAGGTAGAACAAATATTCCCTCAAGTTCTATTGACCATCGATAGAACTCTACACATGCTTGATGCGGCGCGGGGACGATTTATAGGGTTTCGGAGGTAGGAGGAGATCCGAAAATCGGGGGGGGGGGGTGTTTAAATAGGCATAGAGGGAGCTAGGAGAGTCCAAATGAGGAGCGGTTTTTGGCCACGCGATCGTGATCGAACGCTCTAGGTGATGGAGCAGAGTTAGGTGGGTTTTGGGACAAATTGGAGGGGTTTTGGGATGCAACACACACGAGGCCTCTTCGGTCCCTCGGTTAACCGTTGGAGTATCAAATGAAGTCCAAATGATACGAAACTTGACAGGCGGTCTACCGGTAGTAAACCAAGGCCACCTGGCAAGTCTCGGTCCAATCCGGAAATGTTTAATCCCCACACACGAAAGAAAGCTAGAAATGACCACCGGAGGAGAACGAAGTGCCGGAATGCAAAGCAGACAACGGGGAAAATGCTCGAAAGCATGAGACGAACACGTATGCAAATGCAATGCACATGATGACATGATATGAGATGCATGATGACGAAAACAACACATGGAGACAAAACCCAAACCTGAGGAAATAAATATAACTTAACGCCGGAAACGGCAAGAGTTGGAGTACAAATTGGGAAAGTTACATCCGGGGTGTTACAGACGTTCCAGCTAAAAATGTAAAATCTTGCACTACAGCTAAAGTTTTTGTCCTGCACCGTACAAACCATCAAGCAAATGTAAACATCCTAAAGGCAAACCTCGGCACATTATTTTTATTTCTAAACTTTATAAAAGCACACAACAGAAATAAATGACTCTCTAAAACTTCCGGGTTGTCTCCCTGGTAGCGCTTTCTTTAAAGCCATTAAGCTAGGCATATGGTGCTCAAGTAATGGATCCACCCGGATCCCAAGGTATATCAAAGCCAATTTTAATTAACAATGATTTGTAATTTAGTGGTGAGCACAAGGTAACATATATCATGTAATGACGAAGTCTAACTCTCTTCCTATGCATCGGCATGTCATAGAAGAACAATTCATGCACACAAAGTAAAGGCCAATGCATAGTATAAACAGCTTCTTGCAATTTTATCATATTGGAAACATAGAGAGGTGGAGATATAGTTCCTCTCTCATAATAATTGCAAGTAGGAGCAGCAAGAACATGCATATTATATTCATCAAAATCATCATGTGCAACGGTAAAAGGCAACCCATCAATATTTCCTTAATAAGAGCAAACTTCTCCGATATAGTGTAGTTTGGAGAATTCAAAAAGATAATAGGACTATCATGTGTGGGTGCAATAGCAACAATTTCATGTTTAACATAAGGAACTATATCAAGTTCATCTCCATAAGCATAATTCATATTGGCATCTTGGCCACAAGCATAGCAAGCATCATCAAAAAGGGATATTTCAAAAAAATCAACGGGATCATAACAATCATCATAGCAATCATCCTCCGGTAAGCACGAAGGGAAATTAAAAAATGTATGAGTTGAAGAGTTAATCTCATTAGAAGGTGGGCACTGGTAGCTAATCCGCTCTTCCTCATTTTGTTCTTCGCTCTCCTCCTCATCTTTTTCATCCAATGAGCTCACAGTTTCATCAATTTCTTCTTCCATAGACTCCTGCAAAATATTAGTCTCTTCCTGGACAGCGGAACTTTCTCAATAAGTGCATTAATATAGGAATTATATTCATAATTATCATATCAATATTTTAAGATAGCTAAATTTCCAGGCCTATAGACATCATCATCATAAGCTTCATGCTTTTCAAACAAAGATTCAATTTCATAAGCACCCTTAAAAGCAACAAATTCTTCTATTTGTTCCACATCATAGTAATCATATATACCATTAGCATAAGAAGCTAAGGTTTCATTATCATTAAATTCACATGAAAAGGGAAGGTGTGGAGCCTTCACCTTAGAGCAACACGTATAATCATATCTCAAGCATAGTTGCCTAGCATACCAATTCAATATATGAATTTGATCCCATAATAGTTTCCCTTTTTGTGTCAACCGGTAATCCCTAAAGTATCCACATTGCTCCAAAGTTACTCCCATTACATAATTGAATGGGGTTTTCTCAGGATTATTAAAGTAGTACATAATATTTTTCACATAACCAGCATCGAGGGTTTTAGGTGGTTCCCCATCTCCATGAGTAGCAAGTACACCTAATTTTTTTGGTATTTCGTGTTCCATATCCAAAACTAAAGATAGAGAATAACTAAGAATAGCAAATAAAAATTACTTAGTGATAAAGCAAACAAGCACACATTAGAATATTCACCCCATGCTATTGCTCCCAGGCAACGGCGCCAGAAAAAGGTCTTGTTAACCCACAAGTATAGGGGATCGCAACATTTTTCGATAAGTAAGAGTGTCGAACCCAACGAGGAGCTAAAGTTAGAACAAATATTCCCTCAAGTTCTATCGACCACCGATACAACTCTACGCACGCTTGACGTTCGCTTTACCTAGAACAAGTATGAAACTAGAAGTACTTTGTAGGTGTTGTTGGATAGGTTTGCAAGATAATAAAGATTACGTAAATAAAAAGTAGGGGCTGTTTAGATAAACAAACAATAAAGTAAATATAGCGAGCGTGGAAAAGTGGTGGTAGGAGTTGCGAAATTGCCCCTAAGCAATTGACTACTTTACTAGGACTATAGCAAGTATTATGTGGGAGAGGCGACTGCTAGCATGTCATCCCTGACTTGGAATCCTATGCACTTATGATTGGAACTATTAGCAAGCATCCGCAACTACTAACTTTCATTAAGGTAAAACCCAACCATAGCATTAAGATATATTGGTCCCCCTTCAATCCCGTATGCATCAATTTCTATGCTAGGTTGAAGCTTCTGTCACTCTTGCCCTCCAATACATAGTCCTATCAACATACAACTAACCCTAGTGTGTGATCCATGCGCACAATCATATGATGGGCACCAAAGGACAGCAACATAACCACAAGCAAATTAAATCAATCATAGCAATTCATCAACCACCGATAGGACAATGAAAATCTACTCAGACATCATAGGATGGCAACACATCATTGGATAATAATATGAAGCATAAAGCACCATGTTCAAGTAGAGGGTACAGCGGGTTGCGGGAGAGTGGACCGTTGTAGATAGAGGGGGGGAAGGTGATGGAGATGTTGGTGAACATGGCGGAGGTGTTGGTGTAGATCGCGGTGATGATGATGGCCCCCGGTGGCACTCCGGTGCCACCGGAAGCGAGGGGAAGAGAGCCCCCCTCCTTCTTATTCTTCCTTGACCTCCTCCCTAGATGGGAGAAGGGTTTCCCCTATGGTCCATGGCCTCCATGGCACGGGACGGGCGAGAGCCCCTCCGAGATTGGATCTGTCTCTCTCTGTTTCTGCGTTCTTAGATTCTTCCCTTTCACCGTTTCTTATATTCCCGGAGATCCGTAACTCCGATTGGGCTGAAATTTTAACAAGATCTCTATCCGGATATTAGCTTTCTTGCGGCGAAAGAAGGGCATCAACCGCCTTACGGGTGGCCCACGAGGGTCAGGGGCGCGCCCCCCTGCCTCATGGCCACCTCAGGCACCATCTCGTGTGGATTGTTCTTCCCAAAAATAATATATATTCCAAAAAAATCTTCGTCAATTTTTATCCCGTTTGGACTCCGTTTGATATGGATATTCTGCGAACAAAAAACATGCAACAAACAGGAACTGGCACTGGGCACTGGATCAATAAGTTAGTCCCAAAAATAGTATAAAAAGTTGCCAAAAGTATATGAAAGTTGTAGAATATTGGCATGGAACAATCAAAAATTATAGATACGATGGAGACGTATCACCATGCTCGGCAATAATTCGTATGTCGTTTACCATGTAAGCTTACTGCCTGGATCATGCAATTACCATATCTTACTTATGTCCAGTGGAAACCTTTTAGGATGTCGTTCACATTAGGACCCAATGTACAACCCAGAATATATTTGTGGAAGCAGTGCGCCATCCATGTTACCAGATGGTAGCAGTTCAGAGGCAACACCGCCGGAGAGCAATCTGAGCACATATATTATAGTTTTTGAGGCTCTACTAGAGGCAGAAAGAGATGGTGTGGCTGCCATGAATGAGATAATCTCAATCTTGAAGCTGGAAATCATGCAATTAGATGCACACATTATGCAAGCAACCCAAGAATTGGAGGAAGTAAGAATGTTGCATTTGAAGACGGAGGAGGTCCTGTTGCTTCTGCTATCTAAAGCCCAGGGTAATCCCAGTTGTTCTTTTGATACCAGTTGAAATTGTCATTAGATTATTGTACTTGCATGTTGTGTCATGTCTCTGAATGGATTATCTTGTAAGACCCACTATGTTGTCCATGAGTTGTAATGATCCGAATTTTTTAGGCGAGGTAATCCTCTGTACTTGTATGATTGACATAAGGTGAACTATTTTTCGTGTGAGCATATTGTATTGGATGAAATAACTGTTTGACTCAAAGTGTATCCAACCTAATGAATTCGAAGATCATGGCATTTCTAAATCATAATCATATATAAAGGTGGAATTAATCTTTGTTGTGGTTTTGAAGAAATAAATAACAAAATGTATAATTATCTGTGGATATTCGTAATCGAATAAAAATTGGATTCAGATTTAGTTGCCAGGGCCCAAGGCAAATGTGAATGCTAATTCTCCCAAGTTTTGAACGAAGCTGCGAAACACCCACTATCATTTGTGGGCTGCCCGAAACAAGTTTTTGCGAGATGGAAATTACTGTCTACCCCTATCACTTGACATCCTTATCGACCGGATTTACACTGTTGTCGATAGGACTAGACTAGGAACTTCAATCAGACGTGACATGACGGCCTCCGAGCCCATTCAGACACGGTGGGCACCAAACGTGGGCGGCAAAACACATTTGATTCAAGCTCGTCTGAAACACATGTGTCTCCCTCCATTTCCCCATTCATCCACGATGGGCGGCAAATCAAACTCTACTCGTCCGAAATCGATGTAGGCTAATATTTTAAATAGGGGCAAATGTGTAACTTCCCTCAGACGTGATAGAACCGCACTACCTGTCAGCCCCGTTCGTACACCGTGGGCGGAAGAACACCCTCTCCTCGCCCGAAATTGTTATCGGCAAATATTTGGGAGATGCGAGATTACCGTTCTATCACCAACCGACGTGATGTCCGAAATTTTAAACGGGGTATAAGTTTGTAACTTTCCCACATTTCAGATAAGTGTGTCTCAAAGTTTGAGATCCCCCTCCCCCTCCATTTTCCCATTCATACAACGTCGGCGCCACGACAACCTCCCTGCTGCGGCCAGCCTCCTCCATCTGCCACCCCATCCTCCACCTTGCCGGAGTCGCTACCCCTACCTCGTCGTCCATTGCAAGAGATGGACGTCTCTCATCCATGGCGCCGAACCAGGATCTTTTCATCGCGTGGTCTCGCTTCATCGGTGCCGTCGTCCACCTTTCCATTACCGTTCCTACGACCGCCTCGTCCATGGCAACAGGATTTATCCCCCGACCCGGCCATCTGCCGTCTAAAGTCTTCTTCCCCGCCGCCGATAGCCATCGCACCCGCAGCACCCTCAATGAATCAGCAGGGGCCTACACGGCGTCGCAAGAGAGGCGGTACTCTTCCATATGTGCTTAAGTTATTGATCTCACCCGGAAATAGATTGTATATTGTTTACTGTACTTTTCTTGTCCGTACCAAATCATAGTGGCTAGTTGAAAGCAAACATTGGTTGCGAAGTAGCTTTGTCCAGTTTGCACCTTCATATCCGCCATGGCACGGTCACTATACTCATAAAGCTTATGGTTTCCCCCCTTTATATTCACTACCATCATCGTAGGTGCTTCACTGCTTCGTGTCGTGCTAGCACTGCACCTCGAGACCTTAACCCATCAAGCAAAACAACATGCCACTCATAATTCCAAAAATTACGTGTTGAAATACGAATCTGATATGATGCTCATATTACTAAAACAGAGAACGTTTAATTGATCACCTAATGTTCTTATATTCGTTTCGGAAAGCATGTGCACCACCCACTGGTCCAGCTAGTTCCACTTTCCTATTTTTACTCTTGATGCTTATGGTTTTCCCCTTTTATCTACTCTACTATGATCTGCGTAGGTGCTTTCTGTCGTACTAGCATTACTCCACCCTTCAAGCTAAACAATACAACACTCAAAATTCCAAAGCTTAGTTGTTCAAATATGATTGTGATATGATACTGATATTAGTTAACAGACACATTTAATTGGTTAGCTGAAGGTCCCACTTGAGTTTCCAAATGCATGTCGTGACATATAGAGAGACAGCAGAATTGCATTTCTTTGTCACTTGTTGACTGTACTATCTTGTCCATACCAAATCTTAGTTGTTATTTCAAAGAAAACATCGGTTGCTAACTACCCTTTGCGCGGTATGAAGCTTCAGATCTGCCATCCCACTGCCACCGTCAACACTATACTCATCATGCTTACGGTTGCCCCATTTTATGATGACCACGATCAGCCTACGTGGTTCGTGTCGTAATAGCACTGCTCCACCCATCGAGCTAAACAAGCTTAGTTGTACAAATTCAAATATGATATTATGCTAATATTAGTAAAACTAAGAGATGTTTAATTCGTCAACTAAATGTTCCTACTTTAGTTTCAAAATGCATGTGAGCCACATATGGAGAGACTGGAAGGAATAGTATTTTTCTATGCGCACTGGTTCATCATGGGTGGCCAACCGACATTGTATATAAAGACTTGTAATATCTTCAATCTGCTTGCTCTTCTGCTCTTCTTTAAGATGATCCTCTTCTCTTGAGGTCAACTGGTCAGGTCGAGTTATTCTCCCTTAGTATATTTTGAATCTATCAGGTCAGGTCAACTTGTTCTTCTTTACTATATGTTGAAGCTATCATCTGCGAAGTATCATCACTTCTGGAGCTCTCATATTTTCAGTAGTAGGCTACATTATATTAATACACACACCAAATTACAGCATGCATGGCACCTCTTAGAAGAATTGCAGAGATAACACAAAGTGGTTTACAAGGAGGAAGTATTGGATTAGAATCACTTCTGCATTACAAACATAATCTCACTTGTTTTTATGTTTTCATGCATGTTAGGCATTGAACATTATCAAAATGAATATGAGAATGGGCGCATGAGAGGAATATTGCGGAACAATCCACTGGCTAACAAACTTGGCATGGTGGAGGATGGCCTATCTTATTCACCCATCAAGGTGCTTGCTCTAACTTGGAAAGTTTGTATTGGTCGCACATATTTTGCATCTGACCTCTTGCATTACTTCTACTTTGTTACACCATCTGCTTAGTTTAAGCATCATATATGAGTATATGCCATACCTATCCATTTTCTGTACCTATTCCATGTGTCGTCGTACTATGTTTTTCCAGTCAAATGTTGTTCTTTCACAATAGATGTCTAGAAGGAAGATGGTGAGTGCAGATCCTCAAGGAGTTCAAACTAGGTATTTGGAAAACGTAGTGATACCTATTAAATCAGATAGATCAGCAGCCACAGAAAACACATGCCCAACCGTACCACACTTCACCCCTACTCCAGTGGCCAAACCCCTATTAGAACTGCTGAGAGCCCAACGTCAGGTATTGTCTATCATATCAATTCAAAATTTGAACTCCTAAATTTCTGCATGTGCCTTACCTTCTCTCTTGTATGAAAACAAATTTCAGATGAATCTCCTTGCTCAAAGGATCATAGGATCTCATGACAATACTAGGCTCTGCATTGCTCTTGTTAGTACCTCTTGTCCTTGGTCAGCATACTTACACTCATTGCTGTTTGATTATGTAGCATCATTGTAAATGTTCTCTTCTTTATCCTCCCTTTCCTTGAAATTATAAGATCTATATTTACTCTTAGATAAATGTAGAATTAACACAATGGTTATGAAGTTTTGGATTGCTCATGTAAGTACCTGTTGTCATGTACTCCCTCTGTATAAAATTAATTGTTGATCAATTGGATGTATTTAGAACTTAATAGTGCTAGATACATCAATTTGAGTGACAAGTAATAATGGACGGTGGTGGTATTACTGTACTGGCATCGCGAGATAGTTGATTTTGTAGCATTACTCTGCATCTTATCTGCCCTGCCCTCCACTTTCTCCAAATTATCGTATCTACATTTACTCTTACCAAAATGTTGAATAAAGCCAATGCCACTTCACATGTTGATGTCTGCATTCCTCTTGTCACTACCTTTTTCCCTGTAACACTGTACTTAATTAGTTGCTATTTGATTATGTATCATCAGTCTACACCTGAGCTTCATTATCCTCTGTTTCTTCCATTATTATTTGATCTATATTTACTATTTGCAAAATGTAGAATAATGGCAACGCTTATAAAGAATTTTCTTTGGGGAATTTATTGAATTATCCTTCCATCAACATGGAGAAGGGCTTTGTCCAGCCCGTGTTAACATGTAATGTAAGTTCATCCTTCTCAAGCCTTCAAATATTGTTCTAGTATAGATTTGGATAGGCATCATTTCCTCCACTGTTGTTTACTTTGCTGTTTACATCTGATTGGATGTTTGCAACAACTACCAGCTTTAAACTGTAGTTGTAAAAACATGTTCCTTATGTAGAACAGATCCATTTATTTGCTTATATAATTGTGAAACCTGTTACATGTCTCCTTATTTCTCTTTTGGAGTCGTATCTCTTATGCTAGGAAGAACTTTAGGGAAGATAGAGAGCCAAACCATCTTGAGGACAGCGAGATGACCCCATGGTCCTATCTTGATGAAGACATTGAGTTGAAGCTACTCACCAGCAGGTATGAGACAACCTCTGTGCAGTCGCTGCCTCAATCAGTTCGACTTCTTCAGTCTCAACTTAAAGCGGAAAGGTTTGCTTCAACTCAGCTCCGACTTGAAGTCAAAGATATAATGAAGATGTCAGGGGATTGCCATGCGCACTATGGTGCCATACAGCTAGGGATGAAGCATCTATCATTGACACAACTGAGGTCTCATCAGCTTGTTCGGCTGCTTGCGGGGCCCGACCTTGCCGAGCCTAGTGCCTTCTGAAGTGCTCTCAGTTTTGTATATTCTTTTGTCGGCGCATTTATATGCACTGGTGGCGACCTTTGATGCCCAGTGTATATAATCCGCGGTCATGTTGCGTTTTATTGTCATCGGTAGCGAACTTTGATTCCCAGTGGATGTAATATGCCGTAATTTCTTTATTGTATAGTCTAAGTTTATTCTTTGCTCGGTATGCTGTAATTTAGGCCGGAAGGTTTAGTGCATCTCAGTGTATTCGGTCTTCAGGCCGGCCCGTTATTCATATGGGCCAAAACGTGGGCCTATAATCATCTTGGGCCATTAGCAGGTCTAAACCTATAGTAGTTTCCCGCCTTTAACAGACCGAGTAAAGTTTTAGCCAGCTGGGCCAGAGAATACCATGGGCTTTTAACAGGCTAAAACCTAGATTGGGCTAGCATTGAGCCAAAAAATTCACGGGCCAATACAGGCCGAAACTGCCTAAGGCCCATGTTGGGCCCAAATAGGACGAGCTGTTAACAAGCCAAAATATATCTCGGGCCTATTTGGCCCAATAAAATTATGGGCTTTAAGCAGGCCGGTAACCATGCAGGCCATAGGCCCAAAAGTGTCACGGGCCATTATCAGATGGGCTGTAAGCAGGCCAGATTCAACGCGGGCTGTAATTAGGCCCAACTTTTACACTGGCCATTAACTGGCCGATAGGCCAGTTGGGCTGAAATTTATCCACAAAGACTACATGCCATTAAGAGGCCTAAAGTTACTTCGTACAAGAAATAGCCTAGTTTCTGTATGGGTGGTTAAATGGCCTAAAGTTAAACCGGGTCGACAACGTCCCAGATACTCCACGGGCTGCTAACAGGCTGAAAGTATTATCGGGCCGAACTGGTAAACGGGCATTTAACTGGCTCAAATACAAACATGTCTTAGAATGGGCCCAAAGGTACAGTTGCCTATTAATGGCCTGATCTGATATGGGCCGTAATTTCACCCAAAACAAGGCAGGCCCTGAACGGGCCTGATCTGATATGGGCCTCAATTTGACCCAAAACATGGCAGGCTCTTAACGGGCCAGCCCACTAGTGTCTGAAAAAACATGGTGGGCCTTTAGCTGGGCCGACCTTTTCACTGGAATGGGCCTATATTGGGTCTTGCCACGTGTCGATGTATCATAGGCGCCTCCTGTCCAATGAGTGGATGACATCTGTCCCAACGAGGCGCTGATACGTGGTTCCGTCGGCCAATGAGAATTTTACACGTGGAAAATCCCCATTGGTTCGGGCTGTTAACGGGTTATCGGGTCCAAAACCGGACCCGATAGCTTAAGGGCGATCCGTTATGGTAGATGCCACATCTCGGTCACCCTTGACGAAAGCACTTCTATGACGCATGATTTATCGTCATGGAAGTGGAAACTTCCGTGATGATAATTTTGGTAATGTGATGGAACACTTCTACGACAACACAGGTATGACTATCTTGATTCTGTCATAAAATCGTCATGGATGTACATGCATGACAGAAAACGTGACATACTATGACAAACACGTATCATCACGGAAGTGTCTTTTTTTGTAGTGACGTCTACTATACACACTGTAGATATGAGTTACAAATGCTATAAAGACAAATACAATATTTAAGTCCACTTTATGCCCAATTTCTCTCTGTAGGCCCTCCAAAAGTACATCTCTACATGTTATCGCATGCTACATCTAACAACTATGCAATATATCACTACTACTACACTCTAAAACAATAACAGTGCAACCGGGTCCACGTGCCATACCGAAATAACAGTGCAGAGCAGCAGGGGTGAAGCACCCTAGTCATGGCGTTGGCGTAGTAATGAGAAATGAGGCATGAAATCACAAAGCTGCACCTTTCCCGCAGTTAAGTTGGAGGGCCGAAGTAATGCTACAAAAGAAGTTGGAGGGACAAAGCAACCAACATTTCACTCATTGCTAAACCTTCTTCTCCCTCATCTTCTTCAAGTTAACCACGTGTTGCTTCTGTCATTGTTCTGCCTCATGTAGGACGTGGATCAGCTTGGTAAAGGACTGACACATGGGACCGCATGTTAGCAAACCACCAGGCCAACGTCCTCTAAAAATAAGAAACCTCTCCCTCCTTCCGCGCGGCCAAATCACCTCCTTTTTACTAATATTGATACTATAATTTTTTAGATCAATATAATCGAGATTTGTATAGGTAGCACACAAGAGCAAAACCAAGTGGTACGATTAAGGGCATCCACAATGTGTAGCCAAATGTGAAAATAGCTTGTAGAATTGATGGGAACCATTGTGGAGGGTGCTGCCAAAGCCAAAAAGATAGAGCCGAAGCTTCCTAATTGATTTATTGAAGGAATAGAAAAATGAAACCTCTCTCCTCTTTCTCCCGTGCTTGGACGCATGTACAGTCTAGAGCACAGAGTCTACTCCCATGTCCATTCTATCACAAATCACAAAGGAGTGAGGCGTCCAATCACAAAGCACAGACGAAGCAACCATCATTTCACTCTTCGTAGACTCCTCTTCTAAATCATCTTCTTCGAGAAACCACCTTATCGCACTAAGCTGGACGGACAAAATTATTGTGCAGTACTGGTACATTTACGCCTCTTTTGGTTCAACGGACTTCCTAGATGAAAAGAGACGGTTGTCTCGGCTTGCAGGCGGCACTTGCGAACGACTTACCGTGGTCTCCCTCAATGGTGTGCTTTGTCGAACGCACTTCGCAAAAGCCACAATGTTTGAGATATCATCAACGTCGCCGCAAAGGGGAAGGAAGTCAAATAGTTACTACCTCCAATTTTTTATACGGGGCAAGTATCAAAATTACAATTTGTAGAAGACCACTAACACTAATGGAGGCAAAATTGATGGGGTTTGCCTCACAGTAGCAACCAAGGACATTAATATACCCTTGCATGCATCCAGAAGTGAGAAAGTTGGTTTGCATGGCGCTGCATTAATACAGCAATGAGGAGTGAGATGGTTAGCTCTTTGGGCCTTGGAGAAACAAATACGCATTAATTGACACATCAAATGAGGATTTGTATCGATCGATCCCGCGAAGGAAAACCCTGCCTCTCTAACAATATTGATTTCATATCGTGAATCTTGATATTTTTTCTATAAACTTAGTCAAAGTTGACAAAGTCTGACTTTGACGAAATCTTATATGCAGACTAAAAAGAAATGGAGGGAGTACGTACTTGTATCCTGTTTGGGTCTAGGCCTTGTATTGCCATACTTTACCACACATTTTTTCCAAGCTTGCCTAAAGTTTTTCGAAATGAAAAGGACGTACACTTGCGCACAGTTGTCGCAGTCGCGCCGCACCCTCACACAGTCACTCTTGGACGCCGCAAACCCAACCAAGGGAATGCACCCTCACTGACACGTGCTACCCTATGTGATCAAACCAAACTCAGCCATCCTACCACTGACACGTAATTTTCGTTCATACAATATGTTTATCCAACCACATGTTGGGGAAGAGCCGTGTGGCCCGTGCGGTGGTCTGTTGGGGAACAAGAAGAGGTGAGGAAGAAGAAGGGTTAGGAGATGTAGTATATTCATCCAACCACCTGAAATGGTTGACTAAACCAAATGATGAAAGTCAGGAAACATGCATAAATATATGTTTTTACACGACATAAGATCCCAAAAAACAACAACATAAATAAAAACTATCACTGTGGGAGGAATGAGATGGCCTCGTCGTCTTTGGCTGCCAGCGCAAACCAGCCGTAGCTGCCGATGTGTGTCTCTGCACCGTGGTTGTCCTCTGCCTCCAGCCACTCATTCTTGCAGAGCGTGCGGGCGCTCTGCACGGACACGAGCACCGCCCGATTCACGTCCCTGACATTCGGTTCCGCTTGCAGGAGGACCTCGATGGCGGCGGCATCCGCACGCTCCACGTCGAGTCGAGCCTCCATCGCCCGGTTCAAGTCTAGGACATCTAGTTCCGCCTACAGGAGGGCCTCGATGGCAGCGACATCCACACGCTCTGCCTCAAGTTGAGCCTCCACAGCCCGGTTCACATCCTCGACATCCGGTTGCGCCTCCAGGAGGGCCTCGATGGAAGCGGCATCCGCACGCTCCGCGTCGAGTTGAGCCTACGCCTCCCGGCCCTCCTCTAGGATCGCCAGATTGAACCACTGGTCTGCCTGCACCATGCGGGACCCGGACGCTGGCACGAAGTCAACGTCCATCATCTCATACGCATCGGGGGCCTTCTGTGCCATGACCTCCGCCATTAACATTGGATCGGCTTCCTCCTCCTCGGAGCTTGGCTTCAGAGAACTAGGCAATTGGCCCACCGCAAGGTGAGCTTGGGAACGGAGGTCTGTGCCGCTGACCGCCACCGCAATTTATGCACGGTGCTTCGGCATCAGCATCTTGTAGTACGTGATCTTGCGGTGCTCCACCGTGATTTTTTTAATGATATCTTGAGAATTTCATTGAAAAATGGTACTGGAGAATTTCATCAAAAAATGATATCTCGAGAAGGATGAGAGATAAGGTGAGGAGAAATGGGGCGCTGTGGTGATTGGTAGTCTGACTTAGAGGAGGCATGGGGATGGATGACGCCGGTAGCAGCCACCATGCCAGGTTGTTCTAGAGGCTTCCTTTTTTAATTAATCAACAATGAAGTTCTGGGAGATAAGGATGAAAGATAGAGGTGCGGGTACCCATTTGCAAAATTGCCATAGTTTGCTTTCTATCAGTGAGATATAGATCAGACGTTCTATATTGCAAGATGGCAGGCACACCATCATCACCGGGAGTAGAGATAAGAGTAGAGATAGAGGTATGTTGGCTCACTATCTCGAAGGTGCTCATAGGGGTAGGGTGTGCGTGTGTGCGTTCATAGGGGTGAGTGTATGCGTGCATGTATGAGCGCTTGCATCTATACTGAGTTAAAAAAAGGAGCACTCGAAGTATGCAAGTTCATAAAGAACATATGGTGTACATCACTCTTGTCGCGTTCGCGTTGCACCCTGGCACATTGGACCCTCCACATCGCTCACCGAATGGAACGCGCTTCGTCTCGCGTTTTCGCTCGCTTGTGGGACCGCAGTTGAGGGAAAAACGATGTCCCTCCCCCTCCCCGCCCGCATCATTTATACTATTAGAAGAGAAAGAGGTCGGCCGAGTGTTACTAGTACTCCCTCCGTTTTATGCGGAGTAAATAAAAACGAAGGAAGTATACTACTGGTACTATGAGCACTGCATACTCTACTGCAAATGTTGTCTGTACTCCACTAGTACTACTACTTCTACTACTATTTGATAGTGAGCTTAAAAAAAGTTACTATTGGACTGGCTATACGTGGAGAAATCCTAGTAGGAAGAGCATGCGCGAGAGCAACCATTCACGTGTTTGAAAACAAATTGGAAACCATTTCTGTTTGAATACAAATCTAGGAGTACGTATGAATCTAACAATATTGATTAGGCATTGTTGAATGTTGATACTTTTTTCTGTAAGTTTAATCAAAGTAGAGATATTGTGACTACACATAAAACTAATATGTAAACTAGAAAGGATCGGAGGTAGTATATTGTACTTTCAAAAGCGAAACGAACATTATATACCCTTTATGTATGATTTGCTGATGCTATGATCACCGATTCAAAATTTTGAATCCTCCTAGGGTATCACACATGCACCCACTAGTTCTCTCCCGGTTTCATTTCGTGGTCCGGATATTGATTGAAAGAGGACTAGGGTGGGTACAGTACATTCATTTCGCTTTTGAACGTACAATATTCTCCCTTCGATCCACACAGACCCCCCGGGTCATTTCTATCATAGAAACAGGCCAATCCTTTATCTCCTTGCACGACATGCACTTGATGTCTCAACATCAATCGATCTCGTCAAGATGTGTCGGGGCATGAACTGAATGGGATGTCAGAACTAAGATGGGAAGCGACACATGGTGGAGGCAAAGTGAAACATTAAATGAATCATTTGCATGTATTCATGTCGGACAAATTACAACATTAGAAACACAAGCATGGTCTAGGCCCACATGCGAATGATACTCGGCGGAATGTTCAAATGAGGCATGCGGGAGGATGCAGTCAACTGGAAGGCGGCATTATCGATGGAGAAGAGGGTTGGAGAGGAATGAGAAATAAGCAACGCCACATGATTATACTTGAATGGCTCAAATAAACATTAAGTTGTCTCGTTTTCCCTTCCATCTTGGTCATAGAGTAAGATACTCCCTCCGTTCTTATTTACTCTGCATATAATGTTTGACTGAAGTCAAACTTCATAAAAGTTGACCAAATTTATACAAAAAAATATGAACATTTACCATAGCAAATCTTTATGATGTGAAAGTATATTCAATAATGAATCTAATGGTATTGATTTGTTATTATATATATGTTATTATTTCTGTCTATAAACTTTGTCAAAGTTTACAAAGTTTGACTTTGAGCAAAGCTAAAATGCGGAGTAAATAAAAATAGAGGGAGTACGCATGGACTAGTATAGTTACTACTGCCCGAACATGGTATGTTGGAGCCCTAAATGTGGGCACTAGTATAGTTACACCTCAATTAATCCTTCAAACAGTCAGACACCTAAATTAGCGCACCATATGGCTACTTAATCAGGTGTTACGCTTCACTAGTTGAAAAGGAAAAGGGTGGTATTGTACCCAAACCACCACACCTGGGGCTAGGGTAACAACTTGGTACTGTACCAAATTCGGACCAATGCACAAAAACCACATGTTCTATGCCTAATGCGTAACGTGGACCACTGATGCTTGAATTTGGCCGGGAAGACAGGGAAACCGATATGTGGGGTACATCTGTCGGGATGACATGGTACAGACTATTCCAATGGAGGAGCTGGCCCACGACCTCCTCGGCACCATCAACCGTTCATGTGGGTCATGGGGGCCAACAATGTGGCACAGCTCCCGCACCGCCTCTGGACACGGCGACCGCGGTGAGCGACACGCTCATCGTCGCTGGACACACTCGGCTTCAGGGTGCCGAGGGTGGTATTAGCGTTCTGGCACGACCTGTAGATCAACACCCAGCTCGTCGAGGATGCACATGGCGTCGAAGTGTGCGCACGCTGCAACTCGTCCGCGGAGTGTTCTACCACGGCCAACTGCATCCCGAGGACCCGGCTTACTTTTTCAATGACATTTGGGTTCGCATGTGAGCAAAGGGCATCTCCAATGTTGCCACGACCGTAGCTAACTACCCTGGCACACCAAAAATCCTTGTCCCTCGCGCCATTGCGCGTGTGCGTTCCTAGCCGGCGCCAGCTGCTCATGTCGTCCGTCCGTATGCCATCATTAAGAGGCTAGGTGCCTGAGGAACCAACTACGGCGACTTAATGACACACTCGGATGCTTGGCCTCACCGCAATGCGCTACTTACAAGGGCAACACCCAGCTAAACTCCACACCATAGTGCATCCTCCTGCTACCTGGCACCACATCCACCATGACAGCAAGCGTGAACGCTCTGCGGGAGAGCTTGTCTTCGGGGATGAAGCTCGAGGTTTCCACCCTCTCTCAAGTTGCCGCTCGAAATGCAATAGAGGCATAGCGGAACGCGGACGTGACCGCACAAGCGGTGGCCATGCTGACGGCCAACGACGGGAGCACCGTCAGCCACGCGTTCTACTTGCCGTCGTCCAACGTTTGGTGGTGTATGTGGCAGGTGAAGTCAGGGACCATCCACGTCAATCATCATCGACATCACGTCCAACGGCACCCCCGAGGTCGGGGACTCCTCTGAGGATGAGTAGGGCATGGGAGGTGGCCGGGCATGGTGTGCCAACTAGTCGGTCTGTCTCCCATGTTCTACTCTTCCTCGCCGGAGAAAGCACTTTCACTTCACGGGTCTTGAACCCCGTGCCCGTACATGGAGACGGCAGATAGGATTAGGGTCGGGTTTATTTTATTTTTCTATCCTATAAAAGTTCAAAATGTAATGAAAATCTGCCGATATTTCATGAATCTCGTCCGGTGTATGTGAACTTTCACAATAATAGTAAGACATATTGTAGGAGTATTAAAATATATGGAACGACAAATTGTTTTTGTGTGTATAAACTTAGAAGGTTTGAACCGAGACAAAGCTAACATGCGAAGTAAATAAACACATGGGTTCTACATACATAATTTATCTTAGGCACTCCAATAGTACGTCCACTACAGATTCACGCATTTCACATCTTTCTACATCTACGGGAATCTACAAAATAGTTAACATAAATTGCCTCTCTCCCCCTGATCTTCTTGGTGGTGGGCCCCTCCCTCCCCCAATCTCCAATCAACAGCCTGCACGTTTCACATTACACTAATTAGGTAACTGGGATTATGTAGGTGTAGCATTATGATCCTAAAAAAATCAACTAAGCCAACGTCCAAGCATATCGCATGGGAAAAGACCCATTCGCGCCATTTTAGTTTGGATTACCGGATTACTAGTAGTAGTATCGATGGATCGCGAGAAGGACCAAGTTCAAAAGGAAAATGGAAGTACATTCACAGCACGCCTGTCGCAGTCGCATTGCACCCCTCACACGGTCGTTCCTGCAGACGGCTCACTCAAATGGAACGTGCTTCGGCTTGCCTCTTCACTGACACGTGGGACCGCACTTCGAGAAACCGACCATGCGCCAAACTCCGCCGCCCATCGCGCGAAAATTCCCCCCAAATCCCAAATTCAACCGCCCTTCGGCCAACTAGCCTATAATATTCCCCAAACCCCCCACCCCCGGCCCCTCCATTCCATTCGCTTTGCCAAAGTTGCCCTCCCCGCCGCACTGATACGTCGGTGCCACGGTTCATCGAGGGGACAAACGACAATCCTCTTCCTCCCACAGAGCGCTCTCATAGACTATCATCCTCTAGGTGCGCCACCATGATATGTCCATTTTGCATCATGCTTTTATATCAATATTTATTGCATTATGGGCTGTTATTACACATTGTGTCACAATACTTATGTCTATTCTCTCTTACTTTACAAGGTTTACATGAAGAGCGAGAATGCCGACAGCTAGAATTCTTTACTGGAAAAGGAGAAAATATTAGAGACCTATTCTGCACAACTCCAAAAGTCCTGAAACTCCACGGAAGTCAGTTTTAGAATACATAAAATATATTGGGCGAAGAAAGTACCATAGGGGGCCACCCACCATCCACAAGGGTGTGGGGGGGGGCGCCCTACCCCCTAGGCACGCCCCTGCCTCATGGGCAGTGCCCATCTTTGGCTATATGAAGTCTTTCGCCTGGAAAAAAATAGAAGAAAGCTCTCGGGACAAAACTCCGCTGCCACGAGGCGGAACCATGGCAGAACCAATCCAGGGCTCCGGCGGAGCTGTTCTGCCGGGGAAACATCCCTCTGGGAAGGGGAAATCATCACCATCGATGCTCGCATCGGGAGGGGGTCAATATCCATCAACATCTTCACCAACACCATCTCATCTCAAACCCTAGTTCATCTCTTTTATCCAATCTTTGTCCCAAAACCTCAGATTGGTACCTGTGGGTTGCTAGTAGTGTTAATTACTCCTTGTAGTTGATGCTAGTTGGTTTATTTGGTGGAAGATCATATGTTCAGATCCTTTATGCATATTAATACCCCTCTGATTGTGGACATGAATATGATTTGTGAGTAGTTACGTTTGTTCCTGAGGACATGGGAGAAGTCTAGCTATAAGTAGTCATGTGAATTTGGTATTCGTTCGATATTTTGATGAGATGTATGTTCTCTTTTCTCTAGTGGTGTCATGTGAACGTCGACTACATGACACTTCACCATTGTTTGGGCCTAGGGGAAGGCATTGGGAAGTAATAAGTAGATGATGGGTTGCTAGAGTGACAGAAGCTTAAACCTAGTTTATGCGTTGCTTCGTAAGGGGCTGATTTGGATCCATATGTTTCATGCTATGGTTAGGTTTACCTTAATACTTCTTTTGTAGTTGCAGATGCTTGCAAGAGGGGTTAATCATAAGTGGTATGCTTGTCCAACGAAGGGCAGTACCCAGGCACCGGTCCACCGACATATCAAATTATCAAAGTAATGAACACGAATCATATGAACGGGATGAAAACTAGCTTGACGATAATTCCCATGTATCCTCGGGAGCGCTTTCCTTTATATAAGAGTTTGTCCAGGCTTGTCCTTTGCTACAAAAAGGATTGGTCCATCTTGCTGCACCTTATGTACTTTTATTACTTGTGACCCGTTACAAATTACCTTATCACAAAACTATATGTTACCGATAATTTCAGTGCTTGCAGAGAATACCTTACTGAAAACTGCTTATCATTTCCTTCTGCTCCTCGTTGGGTTCGATATCTTACTTATCGAAAGGACTACGATAGATCCCCTATACTTGTGGGTCATCAAGACACTTTTTTGGCGCCATTGCTAGGGAGTGAAGCGCCTTAGGTAGGTGGAATTTGGTAAGGAAAAATTTATATAGTGTGCTGAAATTGACTATCATTTGTTACTATGGAAAGTAATCCTTTGAGGGGCTTGTTTGGGGTATCTTCACCCCGACCAGTAGAGCAAAGCATTGCTCCTCAAGCTACTGAACCTACTGAAAATGTTTACATTGAAATTCCTTCGGGTATGATAGAGAAACTGCTAGCTAATCCTTTTACAGGAGATGGAACACTGCATCCCGATTTCCACCTAATCTATGTGGATGAAGTTTATGGATTATTTAATCTTGCAGGTATGCCTGAGGATGTTATCAAGAAGAAGGTCTTCCCTTTATCATTGATGGGAAAGGCATTGACATGGTTTAGGCTATGTGATGATATTGGATCATGGAACTACAACCGTTTGAAATTGTAATTTCATCAGAAGTTTTATCCTATGCATCTGGTTCATCGTGATCGTAATTATATATATAATTTTTGGCCTCGCACAGGAGAAAGCATCGCTCAAGCTTGGGGGAGGCTTAAGTACATGTTATATTCATGCCCCAATCTTGAACTCTCAAGAGAAATTATTATTCAAAAATTTATGCTCGGGTTTCTCTCAATAATCGCTCCATGCTCGATACTTCTTGTGGTGGTTCTTTTATAATTAAGACTATTGAATTCAAATGGGATTTATTGGAAAGAATTAAATGTAACTGTGAAGATTGGGAACTTGATGAAGGTAAAGAGTCAGGTATAACACCTAAGTTTGATTGTGTTGAATCTTTTATGGATACCAATGTTTTTCTTGAATTTAGCACTAAATATGGACTTGACTCTGAGATAGTAAAAGTATTTGAACGTATTAAAGTTGAAGAAAAGACTATCACTTATAATGTTGATCCTATTGTTCCTACCGCTTATATTCAGAAACCACCCTTCCCTGTTAGAATGAAGGATCGTGCTAAAGCTTCAACTATGGTCAACAAAAGTAAAATTAGAACACCCAAACCCTCTAGGAAAATTAAGTTTGAACCTAGTATTGCTATGGTTAAAGATCTCTTGTCTGATAATATCGATGGGCATGTTATTTACTTTCGTGATGAAGCTGCTAGAATTGCTAGACCCGATACTAAAAATAAACATACACCTATTGTAGGCATGCCTGTTATTTCTGTTAAAATAGGAGATCATTGCTATCATGTCTTATGTGATATGGGTGCTAGTGCGAGTGCAATACCTCATTCTTTATATGAAGAAATTATGCATGATATTGCACCCGCTGAGATAGAAGGTATTGATGTTACAATTAAGCTTGCCAATAGAGATACTATTTCACTATTTGGGATTGTTAGAGATGTTGAAGTCTTGTGTGGGAAAGTTTAATATCCTGCTGATTTTCTTGTTCTTGGTTCCCCACAAGATGACTTTTGTCCCATTATATTTGGTAGACCCTTCTTGAATACTGTTAATGCTAAGATAGACTGCAAAAAGGATATTGTTTCTGTTGGTTTAGGGGATATGTCTCATGATTTTAATTTTGCTAAATTTCATAGACAACCCCATGATAAAGAATTGCCTAGTAAAGATGAAATTATTGGTCGTGCTTCTATTGCCATGCCTCCTAATGATCCTTTAGAATGATATTTGCTAGACCATGAAAATGATATGTTTATGAATGAAATAACGGAAATAGATGAAGTATTCTTTAAATAGGGACAATTTTTTGAAACACAACTTGCCTGCCGAAATTCTAGGGGATCCTCCTCCACCTAAGGGTGATCCCGTGTTTGAGCTTAAATCATTGCCTGATACTCTTAAATATGCTTATCTTGATGAAACGAAGATATATCCTGTAATTATTATTGCTAACCTTTCAGAGCAAGAAGAGGAGAAAATATTGAAAACTCTGAAGAAGCACCGTGCTGCTATTGGATATACTCTTGATGATCTTAAGGCCATTAGTCCCTCTCTATTCCAGAAAAAAAATAAAATTGGTGTAAGAGACTAAACCGGTTGTTGATCACCAATGACGGTTAAATCCCAAGATGAAAGAAGTGGTAAGAAAAGAAATACTAAAGCTTCTGGAGGCAGGTATAATTGATCCCGTTGTTGATAGTCAGTGGGTAAGTCCTGTCCATTGTGTCCCTAAGAAGGGATGTATTACTGTTGTTCCTAATGATAAAGATGAATTGATCCGACAAAGAATTGTTACAGGTTATAGAATGGTAATTGATTTCTGCAAACTAAATAAAGCTACTAAAAAGGATCATTACCCTTTACCTTTTATTGATGAAATGCTAGAAAGATTATCTAAACATACACATTTTTTCTTTCTAGACGGTTATTCTGGTTTCTCTCAAATACCTGTGTCGAAAGAGGATCAGGAAAAGACAACTTTGCCTTGCCCTTTCGGTACCTTTTCTTACAGACGTATGCCTTTTGGTTTTTGTAATGCACCTGCTAACTTTCAAAGATGTATGACTACTATATTCTCTAACTTTTGTGAAAAGATTGTTGAGGTATTCATGGATGATTTTTCTATATATGGAACTTCTTTTCATGATTGCTTAAGCAACCTTGATTGAGGTTTGCAGAGCTGTGAAGAAACTAATCTTGTCTTGAATTGGGAGAAGTGCCACTTTATGGTTAATGAAGGCATTGTCTCTGGGCATAAAATTTCTAAAATAGGTATTGAAGTTGATAAAGCTAAACTTGATGTTATTCAAAAGATGTCATGTCCTAAGCATATTAAAGGTATAAGAAGTTTCCTTGGTCATGCCGGTTTTTATAGGAGCTTCATTAAAGACTTCTCAAAAATTTCTAGGCCTCTGACTAATCTCTCAAAAAGATGTTCCTTTTGTCTTTGATGATGATTGTGTAGAAGTATTTGAAATACTTAAGAAAGCCTTGATTTCTACACCTATTGTTCAGCCTCCTGATTGGAATTTACCCTTTGAAATTATGTGTGATGCTAGTGATTATGTTGTAGGTGCTGTTCTAGGACAAAGAGTTGATAGGAAATTAAATGTTATCCAATATGCTAGTAAAACTCTAGACAGTGCCCAAAGAAATTATGCTACTACTGAAAAATAATTTTTAGCAGTTGTATTTGCTTGTGATAAGTTCAGACCTTATATTGTTGATTCTAAAGTAACTGTTCACACTGATCATGCTGCTATTAAATACCTTATGGAAAGGAAGGATGCTAAACCTAGACTTATTAGATGGGTTCTCCTACTACAAGAATTTTATTTGCATATTATTGATAGAAAGGGAACTGAGAACCCCATTGCAGACAACTTGTCTAGGTTAGAGAATGTTCTTGATGACCCACTACCTATTGATGATAGCTTTCCTGATGAACAATTAGCTGTCATAAATGCTTCTCATACTGCTCCATGGTATGATGATTATGCTAATTACATTGTTGCTAAATTTATACCACCTAGTTTCACATACCAACAAAAGAAAAAGTTTTTCTATGATTTAAGACATTACTTCCGGGATGACCCACACCTTTATAAAGGAGTAGATGGGGTTATTATACGTTGTGTACCTGAGCATGAATAAGAACAGATCCTACGCAAGTGTCACTCCGAGGCTTATGGAGGACACCATGCTGGAGATAGAATTGCACACAAGGTACTGCAATCCGGTTTTTATTGGCCTACTCTCTTCAAGGATGCCCGTAAGTTTCTCTTGTCTTGTGACAAATGTCAAAGAATTGGTAATATTAGTAGACGTTAAGAAATGCCTATGAATTATTCACTTGTTATTGAATCATTTGATGTTTGGGGCTTTGATTAGATGGGACCGTTTCCTTCCTCTAATGGGTATACACATATTTTAGTTGCTGTTGATTACGTTACTAAGTGGGTAGAAGCTATTCCAACTAGTAGTGCTGATCATAACACCTCTATTAAGATGCTTAAATAAATTATATTTTTGCGAGGTTTGGAGTCCCTAGATACTTAATGACTGATAGTGGTTCACATTTTATTCATGGTGCTTTTCGTAAGATGCTTGCTAAGTATGACGTTAATCATAGAATTGCATCTCCATATCATCCACAGTCTAGTGGTCAAGTAGAATTGAGTAATAGAGAGCTTAAATTAATTTTGCAAAAGACTGTAAATAGATCTAGAAAGAATTGGTCCAAGAAACTTGATGATGCATTATGGGCTTATAGAACTGCATATAAAAATCCTATGGGTATGTCTCCATGTAAAATGGTTTATGGAAAAGCATGTCACTTACCTCTCGAACTAGAACATAAGGCATATTGGGCCATTAAAGAGCTCAACTATGATTTCAAACTTGCGGGTGAGAAGAGCCTATTTGACATTAGTTCAATTGATGAGTGGAGAACCCAGGCCTATGAGATTGCCAAACTGTTTAAAGAAAAAGTTAAAAGATGGCACGACAAAAGGATACAAAAACGTGAGTTTAATGTAGGTGATTATGTATTGTTATACAACTCTCGTTTAAGATTTTTGCAGGAAAACTCCTCTCTAAATGGGAACGTCCTTACGTTATCGAGGAGGTCTATCGTTCTGGTGCCAACAAAATCAACAACTTTGAAGGCACAAATCCGGCGGTGGTGAACGGTCAAGGAATCAAACATTATATCTTAGGTAATCCTATAAATGTTGAAACTAATGTTATTGAAACCATAACCCCAGAGGAGTATATGAGCGACACCTTAGTTTCGGCAGAAAAGCAAAGGAGATTTATGTGACAAGATCTTGAAGCTGGAATCGGAGGTCGATGATTTAAAGGAGGAGATCGCTCTTCTCAATTACAATATGAAAAAGTTGAAGGCACAATTGTCATCATCATCACCATCTCCTTCACCTCTGAAGAAAGAGACATAAATACATGGGTATGGGCACTCCCCTTGGCAACCGCCAAGCATGGGGGAGTGCCCCGGTATCATATCACCATTACACTTTTATCTTTACCGTGTTTCTTAGTTCGATCCTTTTGGTAATATCTTGATCTAGTAGAATAAAGTTTTAGTATGCTCTAGTTTTGCATTTTGCTTTATGATCCTTCTATGTAATCGAGTCCATGAGTTATATATAATAAAGATTAGCGTGGAGTCAAGGGCTTTGCTATCTTGCTATGATCTTGAGGGAATAAAAGTAAGAATAAAAAGAAATAAAGAGATCATATTGATCTTATGGAGAGTAATGACTTCACATATAAAGAGTATGATCAATAAAAGTTGTTGAGAGTTGAAAAACATAGTTTTGGTCATCGTGGCAATTAATAGGAAGTAATAAATAAAGAGAGGTTTTCACATATAAATATACTATCTTGGACATCTTTTATGATTGTGATCACTCATTAAAATATGACATGTTGATGTTGGACAAGGAAGAGAACATAATGGGTTATGTTTTCTTACATCCGAAATAAATTATATTGTCATGGATCATCCAACATGTTGAGCTCGCCTTTCCCTCGCATGATAGCCAAATTCTTTGCACCAAGTAGAGATACTACTTGTGCTTCCAAATATCCTTAAACCCAGTTTTGCCATGAGAGTCCAACATATCTACCTATGGATTGAGTAAGATCCTTAAAGTAAGTTGTCATTGTTGCAAGAAATAAAAATTGCTGCCTAAATATGTATGATTTATTAGTGTGGAGAAAATAAGCTTTATACGATCTTGTGATGTGGAAGAAATAAAAGCGACTGACTACATAATAAAGGTCCATATCACAAGTGGCAATATAAAGTGACGTTCTTTTGCATTAAGATTTCGTGCATCCAACCATAAAAGCACATGACAACCTCTGCTTCCCTCTGCGAAGGGCCTATCTTTTATTCTTGTCTTATACTTTATACAAGAATCATGGTGATCTTCACCTTTCCTTTCATATTTTATCCTTTGGTAAGCACTGTGTGTTGGAAATATCCTGATATATATATATAGCTAATTGGATGTGAGTTTTCATGAACTATTATTATTGACATTACCCTTGAGGTAAAAGGTTGGGAGGCAAAACTATAAGCCCCTATCTATCTCACATCCAATTACGGTCAATAATAATATTGACTCTTTCTGATGTTATGATAAATTGCAATTTCTTCAATGATTGAGATTATAGTTTGTTAGTTTCCAACGATGTTTCTGATTCATCCTTGAAATTGTGAATGAATTGTTACTTTAGCATAAGAAATCATATGACAATATATATATATATATGTGTGTGTGTGTGTTGTTGTTGTTCTAAGAATGATCATGATGCCCTCATGTCCGTAGTTTATTTTATCGCTCCTCTATCTCTAAACATGTGGACATATTTTTCGATATTGGCTTCCTCTTGAGGACAAGCGAGGTATAAGCTTGGGGGAGTTGACACGTCCATTTTGAATCATGCTTTTATATCAATATTTATTGCATTACGGTCTGTTATTAAACATTGTGTCACAATACTTATGTCTATTCACTCTTATTTTACAAGGTTTACATGAAGAGGGAGAATGCCGGTGTAACGCCCCGAGACCGATGTGCCAGGTGTCCTCCAGTTATTCGCCGGCGTTGCCATGTCATTTGCTTGCGTGTTGCTTTTCATCATGCCATCATGTGCATTGCATCATCAGGTTTTCAAAACTTGCATCCGTCCGGGTTCCCCCAGTTCCGTCCGTTGTCCGTTCTGAGCCCAGACACACTTGCACGCGCCCGCGGCATGTCTGAAATATTATTTTATAAGTGGCCGGAAAATGTTCTCGGAATGGGATGAGAGTTGACGTGTGTTCTTATTTTAATGTAGCTAGACCGCCTGTCAAGTTTCATCGCATTCGGAGTTCGTTTGATGCCCCAATGGTTAACTATAGCGGCAATATAGCCGGTCAAACGTCGAATGTTTTTGGTCTCCGGAAACAGTTGCCGGGCTGCACTCCTCCCCTCTCATCTCAGTCCAACCCATTTTCACAACCCACCTGCAGCCCACCTAGTCCATCCTCCTTCCCCTCTTCGCTTCCGGAGTTGTCCGATGCGACCGCTCGATCCGAAACCCTCTCTGCACAGTGCATCGAACCCCTCACGTGCGCGTCCGAAATTGTCCCGGACCCGACCCGGACTGTCGCCATCGTTGTGTCCGGATCATCCCCAAACGTCTACAAAACGTCACCGTTTTCTTATTTGGACTTCCTAGCTATTTTATTCACGACCGTTCGATTGTGATCGGAGGGATGTTATACCCCTAAGTCTCACCCACCTACTATATATAGCTAGTCTAACCCTAGACCAAATCCCTAATTTCTAGGGATCCATCCCACTGCCGCCACTCTCTTCATCGGGTTCCACACCAAACCACTCCCGATCCAAAATTCCTCCCAGTCTCGTTTTCCCCAACGAGCCAATCACCACAGCCCCGCCTGACCAACCCCTCGTCCCCGTACGCCATCCTCTTTCATGCCCGATCTGGACGCCCGCAGCTCCCATGCGCTCCCCTGCCCAAGCAGCCTCCACGCCGACCCCATCGCCCTCCTCCCGTGCTTCCGCGCGCTGTCGCAATCAGCAGCACCACCGGAGTTCCCCTCGCCGTCAGGCACCACCACCAGCGCCGGTCGCCACCGTCCCGTTCGTATTCCAGCGAGGCAAGGAACCGAGCTCCATCCGCCGCAGCGCCCTGCATCGCCCGAAGCCGCCCTTGTGCTCCCGTCGAACCTGCAGCCAACACCTCGTTCTACAGCCATGGCGCCGCCGGCCTCTCTCGCGCCGCTGTGCCTCCTCTTCATCGAACCAGAAGGTTCACATCGTGACCTGCTGCCTCCCTTCCCCTGCTGCCTCCTTTCCCTCCTCCTCCTTCTCTATTATCTCTCTGCTCTCAAACTCTCCTCTGTACCCGCAGGGAACGGCATGGCCGCTGTTGTAGTTCCGTCCGCAGCCGGATCTGGTGCCGCCGCACCTGCAGGTCGTCGCCTTGACAAGCTCCGCCGCCTGACCTCGGAACGGCCATGTCCAGCTGCCCTCCGTCAGCTTCACCGTGCGCCAAGTTCGTCGCCGTCGTCCGAAGCCTCGCTGCCGGCCTCTACTTCTTCTGATTCGAGCGCGAGGAAGAGCAAGGCGTGTCCCTCGTTGACCCTCTGGTTCGACGACCGAGCCAACGCACGCGTCGAACTCCGTCCTGCTGTGTGGGCCGCTTCCAGTGCCCCTGGCCTGCCTCCTACGCGCCTCCAGGCCCAGCGCGCCCCTTCGCGGCCTGCCAGGCCTCTCGTTCTACTGGGCCAGGCCCATGGCCAAAGTGAGCAGCCCCTCCAGCGCCCCCTTTCCTGTGCACTGTTGGGCCAGCCAGCAGATTCGGCCCAGTGTGATTTTTTTTCCAGATCTGTGTATTTGTCTATATCCAGAGTACTGCAATTTTATAGAAAAACCCTCCATGTTCATGCATTTAATATCTCACAAACCGTGCATCGGACTAAAATAAGTTATATATGAAACTTGCTTAGAATTTTGTGCAGTTTCATAATATGCCACTTTCATCTATGTTTAAAATTTTTAAAATGATGTTTGTTTAAATTTGCCCCTATGCCATGTTAAAATGATTTAATTCATATCTAAATAACCGTAGCTCCAAACTTAACAAACTTTATATGTAAATGGGGTGGAAAAATGCCTAGTGTAACATGGTGGCTTTACTTTGCATGTTTAACAACTCTAAAATATGTTTTAGGGCAGAACAGTGCCAAACCTAATTTATGCACATGAGGAGTTTCCGGACTTGTTGTTTTGTTGTTCCGGCCTCATTTAAACTTGCCTAGATTAGATAGTTTCATCATGCTTCCCCTCTTGCCATGTTTAAAAACATTTAATATTGTTGGGTACATAAACGAGAGAGAACTAAATAATTCATGTGGTGTTTTCTTCAATATGCAACTCCGTTGCATAATGAGCTCCACTTAATTTGTAGGATTGTTTGTGCACTTTGCCATGCCATGCTTCATTAAACCGGACATGCATCATACTTGTTTGCGCATCGTGCCATGTTGATGTGTTGGTTGTTTACTATGTTGTTTGCTCCTTTCCGGTGTTGGTTCTTCGGGTTGGTTCCGGTAACGTGGCGTTTGTGAGGACCCATTCGTTTACGTCCGTTTGTCTTCTTCATGGACTCGTTCTTCTTCCTTGTGGGATTTCAGGAAAGATGACCATACCCTCGAAATCACTTCTATCTTTGCTTGCTAGTTGCTTGCTCTTTTGCTATGCCTATGCTGCGATACCTACCACTTGCTTATCATGCCTCCCATATTGTTGAACCAAGCCCCTAACCCACCTTGTCCTAGCAAACTGTTGTTTGGCTATGTTACCGCTTTGCTCAGCCCCTCTTATAGCGTTGTTAGTTGCAGGTGAAGATTGAAGTTTGTTCCTTGTTGGAACATGGAGATGTTGTTCCTTATTGGAACATGTTTACTTGTTGGGATATCACAATATATCTTATTTAATTAATGCATCAATATACCTGGTAAAGGGTGGAAGGCTCGGCCTTATGCCTGGTGTTTTGTTCCACTCTTGCCGCCCTAGTTTCCGTCATATCAGTGTTATGTTCCCGGATTTTGCTTTCCTTACGCGGTTGGGTTATAATGGGAACCCCTTGACAGTTTGCTTTGAATAAAACTCCTCCAGCAAGGCCCAACATTGGTTTTACCATTTGCCACCTAGCCTCTTTTTCCCTTGGGTTAGGCCAGCACAAGGGTCATCTTTATTTTAACCCCCCCGGGCCAGTGCTCCTCTGAGTGTTGGTCCAACTGAGCGATGTCCGGAGCTACCAGGGGTAACTCTGGGCTGGCCCACCCGACGTCTGGCTCATCCGGTGTCCCCTGAGAACGAGATATGTGCAGCTCCTATCGGGATTTGTCGGCACATCTGGGTGGCTTTGCTGGTCTTGTTTTACCATTGCCGAAATGTCTTGTAATCGGGATTCCGAGTCTGATCGGGTCTTCCCTCTAGGAGGTCTATTCCTTCGTTGACCGTGAGAGCTTGTCATGGGCTAAGTTGGGACACCCCTGCAGGGTTTTGAACTTCCGAAAGCCGTGCCCGCGGTAATGGGCAGATGGGAATTTGTTAATGTCCGGTTGTAGAAAACCTGAAGTTAACCTTATTTAAAATGCATCAACCGTGTGTGTAACCGTGATGGTCTCTTTCGGCGGATTCCGGGAAGTGAACACGGTGTTGGAGTTATGCTTGACGTAGGTTGTTTTAGGATCACTTCTTGATCATACTTTTATCGACCGTGCTTTGCCTTCTCTTCTCGCTCTCATTTGCGTATGTTAGCCAACATATATGCTAGTCGCTTGCTGCAGCTCCACCTCATACCTTTACCTTACCCATAAGCTTAAATAGTCTTGATCGCAAGGGTGCGAGATTGCTGAGTCCCCGTGGCTCACAGATACTTCCAAAACCAGCTTGCAGGTGCCGATGAGCCCGTGCAGATGACGCAACCAAGCTCAGGAGGAGCTCGATGAAGATCTTATCCTTTGTGTCGTTTCGTTCTAGTTGATCAGTAGTGGAGCCCAGTTGGGGTTGATTGGGGACCTTTGTCGCATTTGGGGTTCTTCTTTTATTTTGGTTCCGTAGTCAGACCTTGATTGTATTTGGTTGATGTAATGCTTTATTCATGTAATTGTGTGAAGTGGTGATTGTAAGCCAACTATGTATCTTTTTCCCTTTATGTATTACATGGGTTGTGTGAAGATTACCTCACTTGCGACATTGCTTTCAATGCGGTTATGCCTCTAAGTCGTGCTTCGACACGTGGGAGATGTAGCCGCATTGAGGGCGTTACAGCCGGCAGCTGGAATTCTGGGATAGAAAAGGAGCAAATATTAGAGACCTATTCTACATAACTCCTAAAGTCCTAAAACTCCATGGAAGTCAGTTTTAGAATATATAAAAAACATTGGGCAAAGAAAGTACCAGAGGGGGCCACCCACCATCCACGAGGGTGGGGGCACGGCCCCCTACCTCGTGGGCCCCCTGGCAGGCCTCCGGTGCCCATCTTAGGATATATGAAGTCTTTCACCCTGGAAAAAAATCAGAAGCAAGCTCTCGGGACGAAACTCCACCGCCACGAGGCGGAACCTTTGCGGAACCAATCTAGGGCTCCGGCGAAGCTGTTCTGTCGGGGAAACATCCCTTCGGGAGGGGGAAATCATCACCATCGTCATCACCATCGATCCTCTCATCGGGAGGGGGTCAATCTCCATCAACATCTTTACCAGCACCATCTCATCTCAAACCCTAGTTCATCTCTTGTATCCAAACTTTCTCCCAAAACCTCAGATTGGTACCTGTGGGTTTCTAGTAGTGTTGATTACTCCTTGTACTTGATGCTAGTTGGTTTATTTGGTGGAAGATCGTATGTTCAGATCCTTTATGCATATCAATACCTCTCTGATTATGAACATGAATATGATTTCTGAGTAGAAACGTTTGTTCCCGAGGACTTGGGAGAAGTCTTGCTATAAGTAGTCATGTGAATTTGGTATTCGTTCGATATTTTGATGAGATGTATGTCGTCTTTCCTCTAGTGGTGTCATGTGAATGTTGACTACATGACACTTCACCATTGTTTGGGCCTAGGGGAAGGCATTGGGAAGTAATAAGTAGATGATGGGTTGCTAGGGTGACAGAAGCTTAAACCCTAGTTTATACGTTGCTTCGTAAGCGGCTGATTTGGATCCATATGTTTCATGCTATGGTTAGGTTTACCTTAATACTTCTTTTGTAGTTTCGGATGCTTGCAAGAGGGGTTAATCATAAGTGGATGCTTTTCCAAGGAAAGGCAGTACCCAAGCAACGGTCCACCCATAGATCAAATTATCAAAGTAACAAACGCGAATCATATGAACGTGATGAAAACTAGCTTGACGATAATTCCCATGTGTCCTCGGGAGCGCTTTCCTTTATATAAGAGTTTGTCTAGGCTTGTCCTTTGCTACAAAATGGATTGGGCCATCTTGCTGCACCTTATTTACTTTAATTACTTGTTACCCGTTACAAATTACCTTATCACAAAACTATCTGTTACCGATAATTTCAGTGCTTGCAGAGAATACCTTACCGAAAACTGCTTATCATTTCCTTCTGGTACTCGTTGGGTTCGACACTCTTACTTATTGGAAGGACTATGATATATCCCCTATACTTGTGGGTTATCACGCCACCACTGGCGACATTCTTGTGGAGACGCACGACGGTCAGCTTCTCCCATGACATGCGCATTCTAGACTGAGGCCCCGTGCATGTGAGAATAGCGCTAAATGTTAGCTGATAGACACTGTTAATCTCATTGTTTGCCGAAATAGTTTACAGTCAATATGATATGCTTAAGACACTTCATTTCCCTATTCTGCACTCAATCTGCATAGCTGAGATGGCATGCCACGCCCAATTAGTTGCTAAAATATCCTGCCATATATTTATTGTGACGTAGATTGCCATGGTCTAGTAGCAAATCTGTTAGGTGAAATAGCTCTACACCGTTTTATACTCGATCTTTGTTGCTGAAATGGCCTTCGATGGCTATGTGCTCGGCCTCATTGACTGCTGAAATAGCCTGCCATAATTTAGCACTCAAATCTGTTTGCTGAATTAGCTTTACATATATTTCGTTACTTAGATCTACTTGTCCAAATATATTTCCATAGCTTTAGATATCAATGTAGGTATTTTTTTGGACTTCATAAAAAGAATATATGTTTTTCTTGTAATATCTAGTAGAAGAACTAATTTGTACACTAATAGATGCACAAGACTTGGATAACTTCTTCTCGAAGATTATCCACTGCATATCTCGAGGGGGTTGAAAACTTCATGAACTTTATCAGAGCTGAGTACGGTGGTCCGAAATTAGATGTGCTCTTCCCGTGTAGAAGTTGTATGAATTCATTTACAAGACCCTAGTCAACTGTGCAAAATCATCTACACTTGTATGGGATGTCGGTCACATATACTAGGTGGGTTCATCATGGTGAAGCTGCGAACATCAATGTTACTAACTATGTGAAAGCATCAGATCACCATCTTGATCTTCTTGATGCTCAGGTGGAAGAGGAGGAGGTGGTGGTGGTGGTGGTGGAGCCAGTGAGTTTGACCAACATTGAACAATGCTACGAAATGCTCAGGCATTTTGTGAACTTTCACCTACAGAAGAAAAACGATGGGCCCACATGTTGGAATAATGCAATGTGGCTATCACCCCAGGAAATAAGCTGTCAGTATTCTCAGCTATGGTCACCTTTCTTCAGGTGAAGACATCTGAGTGGATGACCAACAAATCATTCAATGCGATGTTGGCTGCTTTCCGCAAATCTGTCCTAGATGCATCTGAGCTACCACACACCTACAGTAAAATGAAGAATTTCCTTCGTGCAGTTGGAATTGGATATGATATGATCCATGTTTTTTTAAATTAAAAATAGCAGGAGAGGTTCCTACTGTTGCTTTGTTATAAGGGAGGACATTTACACTTTACATTTTGTGTAGAGCCAAAGGGCTAAACAATAAAAGAAGGCTACATTTTACACAGAGGGGTTTTGGTGAAGAGCCAAATCCTGAATCAGGGTTTGGATAAAAGCATTGTTATCCTCTTTTGTCCTAAATGTTAGAATCTCAAGATCCTTCTTAAACATCCTGAGCCAGTTCAAGTGTGAGGCCACCTCACCGTCAAATAAAACTTTATTTCTCTGCTTCCAGATGTTCCAAGCTGCAAGAATTGTGATTTCCTTGAATGCAGGGTTGTGCCAGGAGGTGTGAGCTGTATTGAACATTATTTGGATATACCTTTCAGTCCCCCATTGGATTCCTATTGTATCCCAGCACCTGATAGCAAATTGACATTCATAGAAAAGGCGTCTGTTTGTTTCAAGCACATCAAGGTTGCACATGAGGTAGGAATGATCTTCTCCAATATTGAAGTGCCTTCGTAGGAGCATATCTCTTGTGTTCACCCTATCCATTAACATGAGCCATGCAAAAAACTTTGTGCCTCATGATGCATTTAGATTTCCATATTGAAGTTATATGGGTTGGGGCTGTTATATTTATGAAGAGGAACTTATAGAATTTCCTGGGTTTGAATTGCTCATCTCCCCAACAAAGAATCCATTCATCGACATTTGTAAGAATAATTGTGTTCTTTTCCGGAAGGATTATGCCAACTTAAGTGAATGCCCAAAATGCAAATCTTCAAGATGGAAAGATGGTGATGCTGTGAAGAGGATTCCTCATAATGGTCTGAGACATTTTCCAATTATACCAAGACTGCATAGGTTGTTTCATGTTGCTGAAATAAGACAGGATATACTGTGGCATTCTTGGAACAAGGATTGCAAAGATCATAATGTAATGAGCCATCCATCTCATGGTAGTGACTGGAAAAACATTAATCAGAAACACAAAAGGGATATTTCCCAAAAACCTAGATCCAAGAACTATAACCAACGAGGAGAAGAACGGGGCCAATACCGGCATCCATGGCAAGAGGAAGGGGTGGGGGTCGATTCCACTGGACGGAAATGCGGAAGACGCCCCGGAGGCGGCGGCCCGGCGGCAGCCCTCTGCTGCTTGTTCGTCGCTTGAGAGAGAGAGGAGAGAGGGGCGAGCGAATGAGTATGGGGAGAGAAACCTCCCCCTGCCCCAATTCATAACCCCTGCTCCAACTCCCCGCGTGGTAGTACCATGGGCCCGGGCGGTAGTACCATGATGGCTCAGTGGAAATACCGCTCAGCTAAAAACATGCAGTAGTACAAAGGAAAAAGGCTTATGCAAATGGGAAAAACCATGGAAAAACACGAGAGGGACAAAATGAGGAACAACAACAACAGGAAGAGACACCTCAAGCACAAAATCAAGGGACAACAAAACCACACAAGAAGTGTCTCAAACCCACACAAAATACCTCAAGACCAAACAACAACTGTTGATCACGAGAAGAGGGCGCTGGCCGAAGCCACCTATGTTTGACTTAAAAGGTATGGCACCGCGAATATTTTAACCTTGGGCCCATGACCAAAACTCTAATGTGAAAGACTTGACCGATTTATGCATAATGGGGGGAGGGAGAGTTCATTGAGAGAACAACACCCCCCCTATGTCCATGCCTACATCTAGAACAAGATATAATGATGAGTGCGGTGGGGTGTGCCTGTACTCAAGCCACATTGCTCGAATCAATGATATTTAGCTCATGCCTTAACTCGTGAAATCTTGCTTCATCTAGAGGCTTGGTGAATATATCCGCTAGTTGCTCTTGAGTGTTGATGTAGATGATATCAATATCTCCCTGCTTGATGTGATCTCGGATGAAGTGATGACGGATCTCAATATGCTTGGTCTTGCTATGTTGCACTGGATTGAGTGAAATCTTGATAGCATTTTCATTTACACATAGAAGAGGCACTTTGTCACAAGTTACACTATAATCCTTCAAAGTTTGCCTCTTCCATAGCAATTGTGCACAACAACTTATGGCGGCTACATACTCGACCTCGGTGGAAGATAGAGACACACAATTTTGCTGCTTCGAAGACCAACTCACCGGAGAGCAGCCAAGGAATTGGCACCCTCCATAAGATGACTTCCTCTTCACACAATCTCCCACCCAATCCGAGTCCAAATAGCCCATGAGATCAAAGCTTTCTCCTTTGGGGTAACATAAGCCAAACTTTGGGGTATGAGCCAAATATCGAAAGATTCACTTGATGAACACATAGTGGCTTTCCTTACGTGCGGCTTGAAACCGTGCACAAATTCCCACGCTCCACATAATATCTGGTCTGGATTCACAAAGGTAAAGCAAGGATCGAATCATGGAGCGATATACCTTCTGATCCACCGCTTTACCATTGGGATCACCTTGCATTTGGTGTGCATTGGAAACTTGACAGGCTTGACATCTTCTAGCTTGAATCTCTTGAGCATGTCTTGGGTATACTTGGATTGGTAGATGAACATTCCCTCTCTTCTTTGCTTGACTTCGAACTCAAGAAATAACTTCGACTCTCCCATCATAGACATCTCAAACTTCTCGGTCATTAGTGCGGCAAACTCATCATTGAAGGATTTGTTAGGAGAACCAAAAATAATATCATCAACATATAGTTGGAATATCAACAAATCACCTTTGACTCTCTTAGTAAAAAGAGTGGGATCAATTTTCCCAATTTAAAACCCACTATCTTGTAACAACTTGGTAAGGTGCTCATACCACACATGTGGGGCTTGTTTCAGGCCATAGAGCGCCTTCTTAAGTTTGTATACATGAGTGGGGAACTTGGGATCCTCAAATCCCGGAGGTTGTTTGACATATACCAACTCATTTAAAGGACCATTAAGAAATGCACTTTTCATGTCCATTTGCTGCAACTTAAAATTCATGATGCAATGCATATGCAAGCAACATGCGAATAGATTCAAGACGAGCAACGGGGGCAAAGGTTTCACCGTAGTCGATACCCTCGACTTTGGAGTAGCCTTGTGCCACCAATCTTGCCTTGTTTCAAACAACCACCCCATTCGCATATTGCTTGTTCTTGAAGATCCACTTAGTTCTAATAACATTGTGTTCCTCCGTTGGACTTGGCACTAATTCCCATACTTGGTTGTGCTCGAAGTTGTTGAGTTCTTCATGCATGGCTTCAAGCTAATCCTCATCATCGAGCGCCTCATGTACCTTTTGGGGTTCAACAAACGAGACAAACGTGTGGTGCTCACAAAAGTTTGACAATTGTTTACAAGTAGTTACCCCTTTTCTCAAGCTTCCAAGCACATTTTCCATGACACGTTGTTGTCCTTCGAGCTTGGAAGCCACCTTGGCGGCACAGCGCTCCAAAAGTTCCTCGATTGTCATTTGAGGATCATCTTGTTCATCTTGAGAACTTTCTTGAGTTTGCTCTTGATCTTGAGCACCGTCTTGATCTTTCTCTTGATCTTGAGTGGGCTCGGAGGCATGAACTTGATCTTGGGCATCATTCGGTGCATCACCATCTCCACGGGGTTGATCTTGCCCTTGATCTTTCTCATTGGGTTAGGGCCTTCACTTTGTTCTTTGGAAGCGTAGGTGATGGCTCCACTTGAGTAGAGCAATGTGCTTCTCCTTCGGCCACAAGGGGTTCCTCAATGGGGAGTATTTGACCAATCCCCATTCTTCTTATGGCTTGGGGAGGAATTTCATCACCTACATCACAAAGACCACTTTGCTCCACTTGGGAGCCGTTATTTTCATCAAATTCCATGTTACACGTCTCCTCAATGAGTCCAGTGGACTTGTTGAGGACACGGTAAGCATGAGAGTTTGTAGCATAACCAAAAATTATGCCCTCTTGAGCTCTAGGTTCGAATTTAGACAAACAAACACCTTTCTTGAGAATGAAACACTTACAACCAAACACCCGGAAGTACTTGAGGTTGGGCTTGTTGCCGGTAAGTATCTCATATGAAGTCTTGTTCAAGCCTTTGCGGAGGTAGAGCCTATTGGATGCATGACATGTGGTGTTGATGGCTACGGCCCAAAAGTTATATAGAGATTTGAACTCCGCCATCATGGTTCTTTCCGCGTCCATCAACACCTAGTTCTTCCTCTCCGCCACACCATTTTGTTGAGGGGTGTAGGGTGCGGCATATTGTTGCTTGATCCCCTCGTCACTAAGAAACTCATCCAATGTGTAGTTCTTGAACTCCGTGTCATTGTCACTTCTAATCATCAAGATATTTGCTTCACGTTGACAATGAGTTTCATTTGCAAAGTTGATGACAGTTTGTAGAGTCTCACTCTTCCTCTTGAAGAAGTATACCCATGTATATCTTGAGTGGTCATCCACAATCACCAAGCAATACTTTGTTCCACCAAGACTATCAAAGGATGGAGGACCAAAGAGATCCATGTGAAGGAGCTCCAAGGGCCTCTTCGAGTAGATGATAGTCGAGGGTCGGTGAGCCGTTTCATCAAGCTTTCTTTCGATAGAAGCACTGCAAGCACGGTCTTTGGCAAAACTCACAATTGTTAGTCCACAGACATGATCCCCTTTGGGGAGACTTTGCAAAGATCTCATATTTGCATGGGCTAGTCGGCGATGCCTGAGCCAACCCACATCAACTTTAGACATTAGGCAAGTCGAGGTCTTAGTGGGTCACTCCGAAAAGTTCACCACATAGAGACCGTTCTCGACATGTCCAACAAAGGATACCTTAAGAGTCTTGCTCCACAAAAGGGCCACGGTATCAAGATCAAAGAATGTTGCAAAGCCCATAAGTACAAGTTGATGAACGGAAAGTAAATTGTATGCAAGCGACTCAACAAGCATGACCTTCTCAATAGTTAAATCTTAAGAGATGACCACCTTGCCAAGTCCCAATACCTTAGAAGTTGAAGCATCACTAAATTGGACATGGGTGGGCATAGATGGAATTGGATGCACATCCACCACCAAGTCCTTGCTCTTGGTCATATGATTTGTTGCTCCACTATCGAGCAACCATGAAACCCCACCGGAAGAAAACTACTACAAGATATCAATGCTTGGATTTAGGTACCCATTTTTGAATGGGTCCTTTGATGTTAGTAACAAGGGTCTTAGGAACCCAAATAGACCATTCAATGTACTCATAATAAGGACCAACAAATTTGGCATAAACATGCCCATCACTAGCACGCCACAAAACATAAGAGGGGTTAAAGTCGCCGGCTTTGTAGGTAGGGGCAATTTTGCCCTTCTTGGCATCACCACCCAATTCCTTGTTCTTCTTATTCCCATGAGAACCCTCACCCGCCTTGAAAAAGGTTTCCTTGAGCAGGAGCGGTTGCTTGGTCTTGTTCTTCTTGTTCTTCTTCTTCTTCTTCTTCTTCTTCTTCTTCTTCTTCTTCTTCTTCTTCTTCTTCTTCTTCTTATTCTTTGACTTGGGTCGGGCACGTGGGGCAGAGTTTTTACTGCGGTAACCTCTTCGCTGGTTACGCTTCCCCACGGCCCGCATTGAATGTGCGACGTGGGGGTCATGCGTGACGCGGAGGTCATGCGCGGAGTGACCGCATCACAGTTGCGTCACTCCGTGGTTTCAAAAGTAAAGATGCGGTCTGCGTTCTCCTCACAAAAGCAGAGGGAGCTACAGAGGCGCGTCTCATTTACTAAGTAGACTTGGGTCATGGCCATCATGGCGCCCCCGCACTACGATCACTGGGCGCAAAACGGCCGCTCCACTCGCCATCTGAGTCCTGACTCGCCCGCCACATGTCCTGCATGCGTCGGGGAGGGCAGGTGGTGGACACAGAAGGCATGGGCTTTAATGCTGGGGTAAGGGGCCGGGCATCGCTGATTGGGGCAGTGGGTCGGTCCTGTTTCCTCGCGCCTCCAGCGGTTGGATTGGCTGATTGGGGCGGTCATGCCCGGGTTCGTTTGGCCTCGTCCCTTTATATATAAGGGGAGAAGGACATCGTCCTCTCGTACCCATGTACTCTCTATCCAATCCCTTTCCTTCTCTTGGTCATGGTGAGAGGGCGTGGTCGTGCCCCTGGGAGGCGACCAGGTCTTCCTCACGCCAGAGGGTGGTGGCAATCAAAGAAGAGCCGGACGCCCAAGATGAAGGCCACACTAGAGGCAGAGGCGCTGGCCGGGGCTGCGGTCATCGAGGTGGCCGAGGCAGAGGCGGGCGCGGACAGGGGACACCCGCGTCATCACCATCTCCGTTGCCATCTCCCTTGCCTCGTCGAGCGGTCATGTTGGGGATTCAGCGCTAGAATTTATCCTGCAACTACGCGGGCCACCACGCAGCCGCCTTCGTCTTCCCGACGCGTTTGCGAGGGTGCTGGAGATCGACCATCCATCGAGGCTAAGGCTTCACAAGGAGGAGTGTTGCCATGGCAACATGCGGGTGAACACAGGGTTCCCCGCCCCTCATGTGATGCTTCTTCGTCGGGGCTGGAAAACCTTCGCGCGTTCCCATTGGTTGATGGATGGGCATGTCCTCTACTTCAAGTTAGCAGAGAGCGACCTGATCTCCGTCAAGGTCTTCGGGCGCTCGGGACACAGACTAGGGTGTTGTGCCCAGAGCTCGACCGATGGCGAAAGCTACTCTTTGGGCGAGAGAGACGAGGAGGACAGCGACAGCGACGACGATGGTAGCGGGTTGGGGAGGTGCTCCTTTTGCCCTTTTGTTATCTTGTTTCGTTTCCTGAGGAGAGGGACACGAAAGGGATTACTGGCATCTTATCTCTTTTTATCTTTTAAGCCTACGGGCCTTGGTAAGATTTAAACCTTGTAACCCCCATGGTCATGTTTGCATTCTGTATGAATTGTACTTGTTATCAACATATTAATGAAGAGAAGGGTATTTGCCGGTTTTCTTTTGGGCGTGGGCGAGGCCCGCACCAAGGAACAAGTCCTCGTTATCTTAAGATAAACATTGTGACATGGCAATAGACCCTGCCATCCTCCTGCCCCATAGCTCGACTACACTCACGCTCTTGGCGGAGGTAGGGGCAAAGTAGGATTGGGCCCTTCGCCCGTTCCTTTCCCACCGCACTACGACCAAGTCCCGGCCCAAAGTAAAGGTTTTTTTGGACACGGGGGAGAGGGAACACGATGGTATAAGTTTGAGCGAAGTCTCGTACGTTCAAGTTTCATACGGAAGTAAGGAGTTGGGGATGAAAGGCTTATCTGATTTTGCAGCCCCCCGGCAATCTTGGCTTGCGGCGGTCGGATCTTTGGGTCTGCAGCCCCCGACAACCTTGGCTTGCTGGGGTTGGGGCGCCGGCCTGTTCTCTTTCTTCCAAACAGCTCAGTAGAAATGTTCATGCGCCTTGCGAACCAAAAAGGACAGGAAAGAACAGAGAGACACGCACCCGACCTCCAGGCTAGGGGTTAGTCGCCGCTAAGAACTATCAACCCTATCTGAGGGAGAGACTCAACCTAGCATGCATGCTAAAACTTAGGGTGCCAACACCTCATTTATTTATGCTCAGGGTCTGCTCCTAGCTTTGTACAAAGAGATACATGCCTTGACGGCAAGGCTTGTACAAAAAGGTGGTCTGCCAGGGGGTCCGACAACCGCGCCTTATGGGTAAAACTTGCAAAGATGCTCGATGTTCCAGGAATTGCTTACTGGAATACCATCTTTAGTGTCCAGGCAGACTATGCCAGGCCTGGTGACTTGTATTACCCAATAAGGGCCTTCCCACTTTGGCGTCAACTTGTTGGAATTCTTGGCCGATTGAACGCGTCGAAGAACAAGGTCTCCTTCCTCAAAGCTTCGGGCATGAACCTTGCGGCTATGGTACCGGCGCAAGGCTTGCTAGTAGTGTGCTGCTCGCACAGCCGCCTGAAGTCGATCTTTCTCAAGGAGCATTGCATCATCTTGCCGCAATTGCTCTTGCTCAAGCTCATCATAAGCGAACACTCGGGGTGAACCGTATGTGAGTTCCGTGGGGAGAACTGCTTCTACCCCGTAAACGAGGGAGAAAGATGTCTGGCTGGTGCGTCGATTTGTTGTCGTTCTGATTGACTAAAGAACCGCGGGCAATTCATCAATCCAGCACCTCCCGCACTTGTCTAGCCTGTCAAAAGTCCTCGTCCAGAGGCCTCGCAATACTTCAGCATTTGCCCTCTCAGCTTGGTCGTTGCTTCGTGGGTGTACAACAGAAGCAAAACAGACCTTGCTGCCGAGGTCTTGAATGTATTGCATGAAGGTGCGGCTCATGAACTGCGTGCCGTTGTCAGTGAAGACTCTATTTGGTATACAAAAACGGTAGACTAGTCCCTTGAAGAACTTGACGGCTGATTGTGCTGTTACCTTTCTCACTGCTTCCACCTCTGGCCACATTGTGAAATTGTCGATTGCAACGTACGAGTACTCAAAGCCCCCGACAGCACGGGGGAAGGGGCCCATTATGTCGAGCCCCTAGACCGAGAATGGCCATGAGAGAGGAATTTTTTGGAGAGCTTGAGATGGTTGATGAAGCTTCTTTGAATGGAACTGACACGCTTCACACTTGGTTACGAGTGTCGTTGCACCCTGGAGGGTAGTGGGCAAAAAGAAACCTTGTTAGAATGCCTTGCCGGCAAGGAACCTCGACCCTATGTGGGAGCCACATATGCCTCTGTGTATCTCTGCCAATAGCTCTAGTCCTTCCTCCCAGGGGATGCACTTCAATATCACACCGTTTGGTCTTTTTTTTGTACAGAACGTTGTCGACGAACTGATACATGGCAGACCGACGGGCTACTTTCTCCGCTTCTTCCTGCTCCTCAGGTAGTTCCCCGGTTTGGAGAAATCAAACACTATGTTGTACCCATGCCGGAGCCTAGGGCTTGATGGCAAGGACCAAAGGCATCTCTTTTGCCATGGGGGGGGGTGTCTCTGCGGCCAGGGCTTGGCGCCCTGCCAGAGTCTGTCCCCCCATGGCAGGCTTAGTGTCCCTGGCAATATCCTTGCCGGCGGCTCCTGGGAGCTCAGCAGGAAAGTACTTGCCTGGGCCTGATTTCCCCTAGTTGTTCTTCTCTGTCGATGGTTCGACGGATGGTTGAGTTAGTCGAAGCACAAAGGTACCAGGCTCCACAGGCAGTTTGTGGGCAGCGCGTTTCGACAAGTAGTTGGCGATGCCGTTCTCCACTCGGGGAACATGCTCCGCTTGTATACCGTCAAAGCGCTCCTCCAGCTTCCTCACTCCATCTATGTAGGCCTCCATCAATGGGCTCTGGTAGTCTTTGTTAACTTGCATGATGACAAGCTGTGAATCACCCCTGACGATGAGCTTCTTGATTCCGAGGTCTGCCGCGATCCTGAGACCAGCAAGCAACCCCTCGCATTCAGCAGTGTTGTTTGTTGACATCTCCCTCAGAAAGTGCATCTAGATTACATACTTGAGGTGTTCTCCGGTGGGTGCGACGAGTAGCACACCAGCACCAGTGCCTTGTAGTGAGAAAGCCATGTCAAAGTACATAATCCAGTCGCGACTTGTTTCCTTTCCGGGGAGAGTGGTCTCCTGGATCTCTTCGTCGGGCGTTGAGGTCCATTCTGCAACGAACTCTACCAAGACTCTACTCTAGATTGTCGAAGTGCTTTCAAACTTCAACCCAAAGCTTGACAGTTCCAAGGCCCATTCCACAATTCTCCCGCTTGCGTCTGGGTTATGCACTATCCATTGCAACGGGAGGCAGGTGACGACGGTGATCTCGTGTGCTTCGAAGTAATAACGTGGCTTCCTCGAGGCTATAAGGAGGCCGAAGAGCAATTTCTGCACACCGGAGTATCTTGATCTAGCCCCCTGCAAGAGGGAGCTAACAAAGTAGACTGGGTGATGCATCATCTTCTTCTTCTGCACTACTTCATTCGGTCGCGTCGCTTCTGCTCTATTGGCGTCAGATTCTATCGGGCGCTCTGCCTCGCCACTGGTCAGCCCTGCCGTTGCTATCACCTCCGCATTGACCTCCCTCTGCGCCACTAGTGCAGCACTGACCACTTGATTTGTTGCCGCTAAATATAGCAGCAACGGCTCTTGTGGTTTAGGCGCAACCAGTATTGGTGTAGAGGAGAGGTATTCCTTCAAATTCTGCAGCGCTGCTTCGGCCTTCGGGGTCCACTCCATTGGGCCCGCCTTTTTCAAGATTTTGAAAAAGGGAAGGGCGCGCTCAGCAGACTTGGAGATGAATCTGCTCGTGGCGGCAACACAGCCAGCGAGCTGACGCACATCCTTGATTCGCATGGGCGCCTCAATCTGCTCAATGGCCTTGATCTTATATGGATTCACCTCGATCCCATGCTGTGACACAAAGAACCTGAGAAGTTTGCCGGACAGAACATTGAAGACACACTTCTCAGGGTTCAGCTTGAGGTTGATCTTGCGCAAATTTGCAAATGCCTCTTCTAAGTCTTGTATGAGTGTTTCCTTGTCTTTGGTTTTGACCATTGTGTCATCCATAAAAGCTTCCATATTTCTATGTAGCTGAGGCTCAAAACCAATTTGGACTGCCCATGCAAATGTTGAGCCAGCGCTCTTCAACCCGAAAGGCATTCATAAAACAATACGTACCACATGGGGTGATGAACGCAATCTTCTCTTCATCTTCTCTTGTCATGAAGGTCTGGTGGTATCCCGAGTAAGCATCAAGGAATGATAGCAAGTCACACCCGGCCGTGGAGTCCACAATCTGGTCAATGCGCGGCAAAGGGAAAGGATCTTTTGGACAAGCCTTATTGATGTCCGTGTAATCAATACACAACCTCCATTTCCCATTTGCCTTGCGCAACACTACAGGATTGCCCAACCACATTGCGTGGAGCAGTCCTCTGACCAAGCCTGCCGCTTCCAATTTCATGATCTCCTCTGTGATGAACTCTTGCCACTCTAAAGCCTACTTCCTGACCTTCTGCTTGACGGGTCACACATGAGAACAGACAGCAAGATGGTGCTCAATCACCTCCCTGGGAACGCTGGGGATGTCGGTTGCTTGCCATGCAAACACATCGACATTCGCCCGTAGGAAGGTGAGGAGCGCGCCTTCCTATTTGTTGTCAAGGGTGGAGCTTATAATGAAAGCCCCTCCCGTGCCATCCTCCTTGACGGACACCTTCTTAGTTTTTGGTGGTTTAGCTCTGGATTTCTTGCTCTTGACGGTGGAGCTCTCTGGCATGTCCTCGACAGGAGCACAACACTCCAAAAAGGTGCGCTTGCCGGAGTGGGTGCAAGAGGTCTTACCGGTTGAGGGAGTCCTGGATTAGGGGGTCTCCAGACAGCCGGATTATATCCTTTTGCCAGACTCTTGGACTATGAAGATACAAGATTGAAGACTTCGTCTCGTGTCCGGATGGGACTCTACTTGGCGTGGAAGGCAAGCTAGGCAATACGGATATGTATATCTCCTCCTTTGTAACCGACCTTGTGTAACCCTAGCCCCCTCCGGTGTCTATATAAACCGGAGGGTTTTAGTCCGTAGGACAACATACAATCATACCATAGGCTAGCTTCTAGGGTTTAGCCTCTCTGATCTCGTGGTAGATCAACTCTTGTAATACTCATATCATCAAGAATAAATCAAGCAGGACGTAGGGTTTTACCTCCATCAAGAGGGCCCGAACCTGGGTAAAACATCGTGTCCCCTGCCTCATGTTACCATCCGCCTAGACGCACAGTTCAGGACCCCCTACCCGATATCCGCCGGTTTTGACACCGACATTGGTGCTTTCATTGAGAGTTCCTCTGTGTCGTCACTGTTAGGCTTGATGGCTCCTACGATACTCGATAGCGATGCAGTCCAGGGTCAGACTTTTCTCCCCGGACAGATCTTTGTGTTCGGCGGCTTCGCACTGCTGGCCAACTCGCTTGGCCATCTAGAGCAGATCGAAAGTTACGCCCCTGGCCACCAGGTCAGGTTTGGAAGCTTAAACTACATGGCTGATATCCGTGGAGACTTGGTCTTCGACGGATTCGAGCCCCTGCCTTGTGCGCCGCGCGGTCACGATGAGTACGATTTAGCTCTACCATTGGACAGTGTTCGAGAAATCGCACCGGCAGCCGCTCCGACCCTCAATTCGGAGCCAGTTGCGCCATCCGTGGACGGGTGGATAGACCCCGCCACGGAGGCCGTATCCTGTGCGGTGATCGAGCCGAATATCGACCTTTCCCTTCACGAGAGCCGTGTTGCCAAACTGCCGGATCCTACTCCGGCCACGGACTCCGAACCGCCTGCGCCCGTTCGGTGGGGAGCGTATGAGTTTCATTGCATCCAAAATGGCACTCAATGCCTTGGTGCCAATTTTGTAAGTCATTGCAGTGTTTAGCTTCAAGAGTGGACAGCTGCTAGTGAGACACAAAGCAACTACACAGATCATAGTGTCGATATAACGGGAAAACCTTAAGCATCAGAGTAAAATCAGCAAAGTGGAACTTGCTGGAATATATGTGCTAGTATTGCCGATACGGCTAGAAAGGCTTCGGATACCAGCTCTCTTCAAGTGAAGGTGCGGTACTGTTAATATCAGTGTAACTCTCAAAGGTGACACAGCTCCCCGCATTTCCTTTCTATTCTTATAGGATTCAAGTGGGAAGGCCACCACAAATCCTATTCCTGTGTTTACAAGATCCTACGAATCAAAGAGGCTCAAAGTGTCCATCACAACCGACCGTATAGACCTCTACACTGCAAATGTCCCTGCTCATCTTCAGTACAAGGAACATACTGTACTACTATCATACTCCCTCCGTTCCGAAATATAAGTCTTGGTAGAGATTTCCACTATGGATCACATACAGATGTATCCAGATACATTTTAGAGTGTAGATTCACTCATGTTGCTCCATATGTAGTCCATGGTGGAATCTATACAAAGACTTGTATTTAGGAACGGAGAGAGTACATATTAAAGAAGAACGGAAGAGGAACGTGGTAAACAAGAGCAAGCGGATTTTGGGTAATAAAATGTTGGTTGGGCAGTGCCCACACATGATGAACCAGAGCGCATTAAGAATGCAACTCCCAGCTGTCTCTCGACCATTTCAGGCGGTTGGATGAAGATCCTACGTCTCCTAACCCTTCTTCTTCCTCCTCTCTGATTCTTCCCATACAAAACACCACACGGGCCGCCCGCCGGAACACCGGCCCCCACCGCTTGTGTTCCTCCGCCACCACCCACTCCCGCCCTAACCCCCATCCTCATCGAGTTTTCTTTGTTCGGCGAGGCCCCACGACCACCCGAGCCCCTTCGATCACATCGACTAACTCCGGCGAGCTCTAAAAAATCGAATGACCCAATTTTGAAATTTAGGCTACTGTGATTTAACTAGTGTGGAATATAAAAGGGGAAAACCATAAGCATTGGGATTATATTATTGAGCGTGCCATGGCGGATCTAAAGATGCAAACCGGCAAAGGCAAGTTCGCAACCAAGACAAGAAATCAGAGTAAAGCAGTGGCGATCTATTTTCTCGATGCGATAAATAAGTTGAGCAGATACAAAAGAGTACCGCCTCTGGTGCGGCGCCGTGTACGCATCTGCTGAGAATTTGACGGTGCTGCGGTAGCAATGGCTGTCGGCGACGTGGAAGAAGATCTAGGAGGGTAGACGGTGGCGGCGAGGCGCGGTGGATGAGACGGTCGTAGGAGCGGCGCCGGCAAGGTGAACGACGGCGGGGATGAAGTGACAGGACGGGATGCAAGGATCCCGGTCCGAAGCCGTGGATGAGAGAGGTCGATCTCTTGTAATGGACGGCGGAGTCGGGGTATCAGCTCCGGCATGGTGGAGGAGGACAGCGGTGGATGGGGTGGCGGACGGAGGAGGGTGGGCTGGAGAGGGTGTTTTGGCGCCCACGGAGTACGAATGGGGAAAAGGGAGGTAGAGAGGAAGGGGGGAACCATGTATTCAGGGCGCGCTTGTCTCAAATGCGAGGAAATTTACAAACATAGCCCCCGTTTCAAATTTCTACTACATCACAGCAACATTAGTCGGTTGGGGATAGGATGGTAATACACCGAATATTTGCCGACGAGAGTTTGTTTTTGGCACCCACCGTGTATGAATATGAATCGGGGAGGGAGTCGATTTCGGCCGAGGACACACTGTATTTTGGCGCCCACCATGTATGAATCCGGTTGAGAGGCGGTTACGTCACGTTTGGGTGAAATTACAAACCTACCCCTATCGAAACCTATAGAAATCCAGAAGATAGGCTTTGCGTGGCAGGGATAGGGGGTAATGATTTCCATCTCGCAGATTTTGGTTTCGGGTGGTTACTGTGACTTTCCCCGCTTCGTTCAAATTTTGCAGAGTGCACGTTTACCGTGCCAACTCAATTCGAATCCCGTTTGTATTCTATTTTTTTCGGGCAGGATCCATTTGCAATTGGAATTACATTCTATATACATCATTTTTTATATATACTTTAAAAAGCACAACAAAGAATTCTACTCCTTTATATGTATAATAAGATTTACAAATACAACGATCTCGAAATCTTAAGGTTGAATTCGAAAAAAATTAACCAAATTATGTTCTACTAAAATGTATGGATCAGTAATATCTACATATTAAATAACATAGATGTGTGTGAATTCATATGAGTATGCATGTTTGATAGATCAGTTTTGGTTCGAGTATGGATTACATGTATCATCATCTCGAATTCAAATATTTGAATCCCTTTTTTGTTCACTCCTTTCACGCCCATCTCTCTCGCATGCATGCTCCTTCAGGTAGCTATCACTCTCTTTTCTCCAGCTCACCCGCACACTCACTTCATTATTCTCCTATCCTCGCAAACATGGTCTCTCGATGTCTTCCTTGAGAAGTGTCACACTCTCCCTATCATTATACATTACACGGTTTTCATTATCTTTCACGTCTCTACTGTTCTCTGGTATCACTCGGTACCTAAGCTTTCTTTTTCACCGCCACACACACAGTCTCCACTCGTCTTTCGCTTTGTCTTTCTCTCTATGGGATTCTCTCACACACCCTATATGTCTCTACATATGACTCATACCACTCAAATTACCCTCTCTCTCTCTCTCCTGTAGACACAACATTTGTTGCGGTCTCCTTTTCGTCTCCATCCCAGACTGACATTATTCATTTGTTTACCGATCAGACAACCCCGACTACCATCTCCTCTCTCTCTCACAGACACACACACAACTCCTGCTTCCACTCCCCTCCCGACTACCGTCTCTCTCTCTCACACACAAAACTCTCGCTTTCGCACCCCGACTTGTATTTCTCTCACAAACATTTATCGACTAGCTAGCCTCTAGATAGGTTTATACACCCACACACTCATGCTTCCACCATCGCATACATGTCTCTCTCCCACTCCTTGTATCTATGTAGATTTTTCTTCCCTTCTTGAGACACTCCCTCTCGATCGTGCACACACAGACTATCGCCTCATTTTAAGCTGATACCTATCGCACACACACTCCTTGTGTCTTTGTCACACATGCACTCCGTCCTCCTCCACTCTCCCTCTCTCTCACACACATGGGCTTTTTGCAACAACTAGCATGATGCCCATGCGTTGCACGGAACATCAAGATGCATTTGTACGGGTAGTTCATCGTGTGGGGGAAAAGGATGAACGAGGGAAGGCCTTATTTGCAAATGTGGAGAGGGGTGTGGGTATCTTTTTGCAAAATTGCCATAGTTTCCTTCCTATCCGTTAGATATAGATCAGACGGCCTATATTGCAGGATGGCAGCCACATGATCATCACCGACAATGCTTTTTATAAGAGTAGGGATAAAAAATAGAGTTGGTGATGATGGTGGGCCTGCCATCCTGCAATGTAGGTCGTCCAATTTATATCTGACTGATAGGAAGGAAAATATGGCAATTTACCCGCACTCTTCACCACATTTGCAGAGAAGGCCTTCCCTCATTCATCCTTTTCTCCCACAAGATCTTGATGTTCCATGCAACGCACGGGCATCCTGCTAGTAAGAGTAGAAATTAGACATATACCACTTCTCAAATCATGAAACCAACAACATTCCTCCCTTATCTCATCAAAACCGCCAAAGGAATATATTTTGAGTGAAAGATAACATATTTTTAGTGATATACGTATTTCAAAACTAGAATTTTTTTTCTATCAAATCGGTGAATATGTATTAATCTACTTTGATCATGTGGCAACGCATTGGCACATTTCTAGTAGTTATTATAATTTTTTGGACACCAGACAAACGGTGGAGTACATATACGAAGAGAAGAGGCACATGCACGCAGTCGGCCTCTCGCTGTCTCGCACACATTAGTGTTACGTAAAGGCGACATTAACAAATAAACCCTAAAACCCTAGGTGCACGATTGCTGCATTCGCGGGTACCGGGTACGTGGTGGAGCACCTTTGTAGGAATAGTCAGCTGAGCACGCCTCCTCGCCGCGTAATTGCTCTGACATGGACGCGACCTCTCATAGCGCAAGCATTGAACCGGCACTCCGGCCAAGAGGGCCGCACTCGCTGCAGGCCCGGCTGAGCACGCCTCCTCGCCGCGTGCTACCAGCTTAAGAATGCCTCGCCTGCGTTCATTGAATCCGCGCGTGTGCCGGAAACACATCCTTCCGCGAGCCAGCAGGCATTTTAGAACACAAAAAATGACTAAAATATAATTAATTTACGCATGGTCTTGACTTGTTGTGCTCGCACTGGTAGCAGGAACTAGTAGAGGATTTTCTTTATTTATAACTCTCCTCACATTTTTTTGGCTTTGAAGTGAATCATGGTTGTGGAAATTATGTATGAATGTGCAGATATCTGTGAACATGAGTTTGATGTGGAAGTTGAACTTGGAATGTCGGGCTTGTGCGTGAACTATACCATGTCCAATGCTTCGTCTGTTATTGTTTGGAAAGTAATTGCTGCTATTACATGACCCGAAAAAATACATTTTGTGCCACATCAGTAGATGCACGGACATCACAACAGGCATGCTGACTGGATAAACATTTGAACCTAGCTATTATGAAGGAAATTTTGTATTGACAACAGTTTTAGATAGGAGGAGGGGCCTAGCCTGCTCTTCCTCTGCTAGCTTATCTCTGGCTTCTTCCATCTCTTCTTTGGCTTGGGTGAAGAGAGCATCTGATTGCTCTTTTCGCTTCTTTAGGAACTCAGCTACATTCTCAAGGGCTGCTACACGCTTTCTTTTAGCCTTTACTAATGCCACGAGGACACGAACAGCTGACGACTCCACCTGGCTTGTGTGTAATCCAGCATCATCTGGGAATTTGGACCTTGTGTCTAATCCAGCATCATTAGGGAACTGGCACCTTGTGTGTAATCCAGCCTCATTTGGGAAACATGATCTCGAGGTTGACCATACTTCCCTCCTCGCAGGAACTGCATCCTGACATGAAGATACTTCTTTTTTAGATCAATACTCAAAGCAACCTAGATCCATTTAGTAGAAGCCAGATAAACAAAACTCAGAGAAGTGAATTCAAAAGGAAAAAAATAAAAACATACTAGAAGGTGAGAACACCCACTTCCTACATCAAGCTTAAAACGAAAGCATTAGGACGATTAAGACTCTTCTTATTACACATCGAAGAACACCACGCTTAAGAGAAACAGAAACTACAACATATACACATCGAAGAACACGAGGCTACATGAAAGTAATTGAAAGGGTGTTACTTACCAAAGCTCGTTTTATAGGTTTGGTGCAGCTCCTCTTTAACTTGCCACGCTCCTTGAAGATGTCCCGAATATCCTGTGTTTGGTCTTCATTGCTCCTCTACATGTTTGCACTCAAGGTTTTAAAATCACAACATGGCAAGAAAAATATACTACTAGTAATACTCGTGCATCTTGTGGGCAACATTAAAGCACTCGTCTGCCATGTTAGAGCATCTCCAACAGAATCGCAACGCGCGGCGCTTTAAAAATCTCAACATGCTATCTCTACTCTCTTCTCTACTGTTATATTTATTTTATATTTAATATTTATCTCTACTTCCTTTATTGTCTAGTTTTTTTCTCTATACTTTTTTTTGCAATATAGGCCGTCCCATTTATATCTGACAGATAGGAAGGAAACAAATGGGAATTTTGCAAAAAGATACCCATACCCCTCTCCAGATTTGCAAATAAGGCCTTCCCTCGTTCATCCTTTTCTCCCACAAGATAAACTACTCATACAAATGCATCTTGATGCGTGGAACGCATGGGCATCTTGCTAGTTCTAAAAACCTTTCCATCATTTGCCACACTACTGGTTGCAGATGAAAAACTTACCCAAGCACAGCGCGATACATGAGCGATGCACAATTACAAGATGATATTCTGTTGGACAATGGAGGCTATAACCAATTACTTTTACGGATCAATAGCACCCAGGAAATTTGAAGGGTAGGTATGAACAAAATTGGAACTGCACATGTACTAGTAAGTGATTCAATACACACATTACCAATCGAGGAGGAGAATGATGGTTGCGGCGGCCTCTGTGAGTCATGGTCGGCAACGGGAGTCAGTTCATTGTCCACGACGGTGGTACTTCTGCGCTTGGCGTCGCCTTCCGGGAAGCAGATCCGAGACCGTGGAAGACGATGCCGGGGAAGAGGCTCCGTGTACGACGACGACGGTGGACCGGCTCCAGTGCGGCGTACGAGGTCGTCGATGAGGCAGATGCGCTGCGGTGGACGAGTGCACTGATGTAAAGGGGAGGAGAACGAAGGCTGCGGTGCCGTGGAGAAGTCTATTTTGTGGTGGGGATAGAAAATGGGGAGTATTCAGGTGTACTACTCTGGGTGCCGGGGTGGGGTTGGCTGGGTAGGGTGAACCTGAAGTTACGAAAACAGCCCCTACCAAGCGTCATCCGTAGGCCTGTTCCAAAGGCTATGATGGTAACTTCCCACTGCTCGAATCAGGGTCGCGGTAGATTTTCCCGCCGACCTCAAAATTTTGTGACACTAGATTCCCTGTGTGGCATGTTGAGTGATTCGGCTAAGGAACTAGCGAGTAGTAGTAGTAAACTCTGCATCTTAGGTTTGACCTAACTCAAACTTCCTAAAGTTTGACCAAGTTTATAAAAAAATATAAATCTTTACCATAACAAATATGAATGATGTGAAAGTACATTCAATAATGAATCTAATGGTATTTATTTGTTATTGTATATGTTAATATTTTTTGTTATAAGCTTTGTGAGAGTTAACAAAACTTGACTTTGATCAATGCTAATATGCGGACTTAAATAAAAACGGAGGGAGTACACATTTGTTTTCTTAGTTTGTAGTGAACTAATCATTTGTTGAAATTGTGAAATAAATATATTAGGCTATTGACTTCGAATGTAATGGTCTATACAATTCAATAGTTACAATCATTATTGAATCCCAAGATGTATACAAGGTGTATAGTACTTCGTAACATGCTCAAACTCACATAATCCTAGTCAAATGAGAATCTAAATGCATTTCATAGTTATTACTTTGTAGGATCCAACAAAAACAACCATAACTCTACATCAGCCATTATAGAAGCAACATTTTGACATATCCCAATGTGTGAATGAAACGTGCAGAGAGAGCTTTTGAAGATGGAGCAGATAGGGCGGGAAAGATTGTATGTATGTGGATGAGAGAGTAGGAGACAAACCTAACAAGACAGAGAGAGAGAGAGAGAGAGATAAAGAGAGTGGAAGAAGTTAGGTCTGTGAGAAAGATGGATACATGTAATATACATGAGATGTGTGTGCATCTGGATTCTGTATACGTGGAAGGAGAAGAGAAAACATGTTTGATGAGAGAGCTGGAAAAATATGGACGAGAGGGGAAGGATCTCGTGGGTTGAGGGATTGAAAATTTTGTGCGGGGGAGAGAGGGATTGGTAATTTTGTGCAAGAGAGATAGAGAGGGTGGGGGGAGGAGTCAGTCAGCCGTCGTCACATCACCCTACTTCCAAATGACCACGCATTCTCTAGCGCGGTGTGGTCGCCGTCTTCGATCTGCTCGATGCCCTCTTTGAAGATTGAGGTGTTGTGCATGTTGGGGTGCAAAGAAGCACAAGCGAGAGTGGTCGTCGTATAACCTTGGATGGGGATGAATTGTGTGCTTAGGGGAGTGTGTGTGTGTGTTGTGATGCGCGTGTCTCTATCTGTGTGTGTGTGTCAGATATTGAGAGAAAACAAACCTAAGGAGAGAAATGGGTATTCATGAAGAGATTGTGCGGGCCTTGAGCTGGGCAGGGGCCGGGTGAGGGTGTCAAAATGTGAGCGTTGATGCATGTGTTGCATGCGACCGTGCGAGGGACGGACGAATCGAGAGAGATGGTTGTTGTGTTACGGATGATCCTCTCTCTGTCCCTCTCTCTCCTTCTCTCTCTCTCTCTCACGCACACACACACACAAGGAAGGCCCTGTTTGGTTCCAAATAAGTCACCAACTTATAAGTCGAAAATTGCAAAAAGTGACTTATTTTGCCAAACGGACCCAACTTATATGTCACCCCAACTTATAAGTCATAAGTTGCTCCACCCCAACTTAAAACTTATAAGTCACCCCTTTTTACGTGGGTCCCATCACCTTTACATTAAAAAACAAGGTGGGAAGGTGTGGTCAGGTGACTTATAAGTCAGATGACAACCAAACAGGCGTCACTTATAAGTCACTGATTTTAAGTCACCTGACTTATAAGTCAGGTGACTTATTGGAACCAAACGGGCCCTAAACTAGAAGATCGTTCTCTCATGTCTACACAATGTATCGGCATCTGTCTATGTCTCACTCATGCATGATCATTTGCACATTCACACCTCTCTATGTCTGTATCACACGCACACAGTCTCCACATTGCCCTTCTGCCACAACACACATATGGACACATACACACGTTCTCTCTCGGTCACACACACAAAATCAGTATTAAAAAAAACTAGGGCGCACCTAAAACATCCAAATCCAAATAAACACGAACTGGAGCTAAATTCAAATATATGGAAATATTGCAGCGTCAAGAACTTTCACAGGAAAAACAAGTTGAGTAATATTCGAGGATTGTTTTCACACACAAAAAAGGTTCGGTGGATGTCCTTCGAGCGCGACACGGTGACGCACCGTTCATTCGACCGCGCGGCCGCGGTTCACGCGCTTGCATAGGATTACGTATCGTGGCTATCGTACTAACTAATAAAAGCGCTGCCTAAGTCTAATGTTTACGTGTACTAGTACAGTTTTCTTTTAAGTTTTACCAACCTTATATATATAAAACTAAAGTAAGATCCCACACGCGCACTCATCAATATGCCATCGCCGCCCGCCTGCTCCAGCCAACAATTTCTCACCCATCACCGCCGTGTCGCCGCCATCCCTGTGCCATGAAGCCGAAGGCTCACCCGCTCACGTCGTCTGTAGTCCCTCCTCGCGATGTCGTTGCGCTGCCAAGCACGCGAGAAGCTGGTGGAGCCGCATCTATGCACACAGCGTATGAAGAGGAGGACGAGCGCGTGCTCCAGCATGCCGGCGAGGAGGAAATACTGTGTCATTGTCGTCTCTGGCCGAGCGGAGGAGGCGCGCATGGTGGCTGTCATGGGGGAAGCCAGTTGCGCGCGCGTCGAGCCCGCAAACCGGGTGCGGACGCGGAATCTACCTTCGAGACCTTGAATGCGATGTGGATCCTACAATCTAAAGGAGCAATTTGGGTCAGTCGACTCATGTGAGCCGTTTGATGCAACATGGATGGCTAGAAGGGCTTCTTCCACCTCTTCTGCCATCTTCTTCCTTCGCTCCGTCGAACTTGTTTCACAAATCGACTGACCCAAATTATACTAGTAGTACGAACGTATTAAGTAAAGTAGGAACACGAAGATACGAGCAGTAGTATCAACTGCAAGAAGAACAGTAGTAAGACATAGTACTAGTACTACTGTACGTACTAAAGAGTTCAAATAACGAGAAAGAACATAAACATAGTTCTGTTGGGGCCTCAGCACAACACACCCTTGAAAATAAACTAAGCAACTAGTCCGCTTGACACTACAGTAGAACCAGCATGAGCGACAGCACTGCCACCTACTCGGAGTCCGAGTCCACATCCTCGACTTCATCATCGTCCCTCTTCCTCTTCACCGACGCTTCTTTGCTTGAACCGGACACTGGGCTCTGCTTCTTCATCCAACCCTTGTAGATATTTAAACAAAGGTAGGCATCCATTGCTGCGTACAGGATGTGATCTTCGTCTAATGTCTTCAACTCCCTTGCATGATGAAACTCATGATGAGGTTTCTTCAGTTTACCGTACGAAGGATCAATCATGGCTGCTGCCAGGGTCAACATTGAAGGTTGAGAGGAGGACACCAGGCTTGCCTTCTGGAGATCGAAGGGCTGGCCTACAACGAGACCTATCCGACGCAGGACATCCCTGTCGTTCTTAAAGCCTACAGTAACGAATTTCACTCTTTTGTCCTTGAGGACGTTCTTAAAATCCTGGCACTCAATGTCGGCATGGCATATGTGGTAGACCATGCAAACGTTATGTACGCAAACTTGGATCATGGCGGGCTTCTTCCTCTCTTCGTCCTTTAGATCCTTCTCTCGTCCCAGGACTGTGGTGTACTCAACATCTAGCCCAGCGACCCACTCATCCATTGAACTGTTGAACATGCGTAGGAAGTGAGCAAGCCATGCTTTCACCGTCTCGGATCCACGTGTGTAGATGACGATGAACTGATCGCTGGTGATGGCTCTAACCTGGTACTCAGCTACAACCATGGAGATTTGGGAGGCCATGGATTTTGGAGGAGGGTTAGGAGAAGTTGAACAGTTGTACGCCGCAAAACAAAACTGGGAGTGAACTAATGTGAAAGGACGGGACGACTGGGAGCAAACTATTGTAAGGTAGAAGACGGGGACAAGTAGGGCGTGCGAACGGCGTGGGGTTGCTGGCTTGCCTGGTGGATAAATGGCTGCAAGCCCCCAAAGAGTTCTCGAGAACTATGCAGGACCCACTAGATGTCATGTCTACTAGACCCATATCGTAGGCCTGACGATATAGCTTCTGCCTGTTCGCACGCCATGCCGGCGCATGGATGTAACTTCACTTAATTCCGTCAAACGTCGCGCCTCCCATGACCTTCGCCTCCCTCGCGCGGTCACGCCCTTTGACACTTCGACCGGGAATAAATGAGCAATTTTTTTGCCTTTTTTAGACAAGCAATTATTTTTGCCTACTCCGCATGTATGATACTCCCTCTGGTCCTTTTTACTCCCGCCAACCATTTGCAGAGTGTCTGACCAAATTTATACTTTTTTTGAACACCACCTTATATTAATTAACCAGCCACACCAGTACACTCATTCGATACAATATTCACCACACAAGGCGGTACGTTATTTACAAGAATACCATCTAATCTATTGTCAAAGCTATACTTAGCGATTAAGTGTGCCACCTTATTGGCCGAACGGCTTATCTTTGACAATTGAAGATTGTTGATCAACTTCGATATGCTCAACGCTTTCATCTTCAGGTCACGCATAGCAGACCTGTCATAGTCCCCCGATGCAAGAGACGCTACCACAAAAGCACAATCGGTCTCTAAAATTACAGGATTATGAGGAGAAATACCTATGTAGAGACCGGCAATGCAAGCCCTAAGCTCCGCTTCCTCCACGCTTTGACAGGCATCAATGAAATCCCACGACCAAATTTATACTAAAAATATCAATATCTACAATACTGATTATAATGAGTATAAGAACTACATTTTATAATGAGTGTAAAAATATTGATTTGACATTGTGAATATTGACACATTTTTCTATAAGTCTAGTGAAAAGTAGAGGTACATTGACTTCACACAAAACTTAAATGCACAATGCAGACTAGTTACTCCGTCCAGGTGCGTGCCATCTCCTATCTTGTCATCACAACAAGGTTAGCTATTAGAGTACCACTACCTCCCTTCTAGTTTAAAGGGCTCAATTCATAAATTTCACCTACTCTTAGCAAGATAGTAGAGGCGGTGGAATAGTTTTTGAAGTCTGCAAAAGTACTCAACTAGTGTTGTCGTTCTTCATAAAAAAAATGTGTCTACCAATGCAAGCATGAACACTAGTTACTCTAACCCCCCCTCTCTTCTTTAATTCTTTGCCACATCAGCATGTTTGCTATTCCTGTGTGCATGATACCAGCTAAGATACCACCATTATGGCTAGCCTTAATCATCGCATGCAATAATTTAGTGCACCTTGAAATATGAACATGTGTGGGGCGTGTATGTTTTTAATGACTTGACACTATACCTAGCCCGACATGCAAGATGACATATTATGCACCGTTCCCCATACCTGGAGGAAACCCGTTCGTCTCCAAATATTTTCCTCTCCATGTGTGGAAACAATATGCCTGCCAAACTCTCCTTCTCCCTCTAGCGGTCCCACCACTCCCCCCCGTGTGAAAAAATATGCATGCATGACTCTCCTCCCCCACGCTCGTCCAATCCATTGTGACCAGCAATATTTCCACCCCTTCGCTCCCCCGTAATTTACTCCAACAAATATGCCCACGTAGATGTTACTTAACTGCAGGTGCATTGGGTCACTGACATATGGGCCCAATAGGGGTATGGCCCACATGTCAGTGACACAACTGGACCTGCAGTTAAGTCAGTGCAGCTCAGTCCATATCTTACGTAGGTGTGCCATTGCTTGCTATAAATACTGCGCCTCCCACGACATCGCTATCTCCCCTCCTCACGTTCACGTTCATCGCTATCTCCTCCCCCTCCCTCTCACGTCGATCCTCCAGCGACTCCGGCATGGTGAACGGGTAGCACGTCTCGTACTTGATGTTCTCTGCCAAGGGCCAGCAGTGACTGCTGCACACATCCGTGAGGTGATGCACCATGTCCGCTGGCGAGCCACAAAACGGCATCGGGCACTCATAGCAGTGGTCGAAGGGCTCCTTGGAGGCATCGACCAGGCCGTCCATGAAACGGGAGTGGCTGTAGGGGACGTTGCGCCAGTTGAATATATGAGCAAGTTACTACGAGATTTAATCCAAATATGCACAAAATAAATCATGAATTCTACCACAATTTCAAACAGGAAGGACAAAAACACAAACGGTGCAACGGGAGGAGCACCGTTGGTGTTGAGGTTGTCGCCTATGTCCAAACACCACGTAGACACGGTCTTTGAGCATGGTTCGTAGCCGTTCCACGCTCGGGCATTGAAGTTTGTAACTATTTTAGATTAGAATATACTACTCCTCCGGTGCTAGTAGTAGAGCAGAGTCCTACTCTACTACTCTACTCAAGCAAGTTAGGGCATAGCACTGTAGGGAGTACCAGTACTGTGATCACTCAAGCAAGTTGGCTGGCATCGAAATGACCCTACGCTGCTGGTATGTGTCTCGTAAGTCAAGCGGCGTGCTGTAGTCATCATCACCTGTCCACTTCCCGTAGCACATATTCGCTTCTCCATCTTTGTCCGCACATAATCTCGTCCAATCTTCCATCCCCGCTATGGCGCCTCCCCCCCTCGTCTGAAACCCAAGCACTAACAATGGCAGAACCGAGCAGCGTCTGCCGAAAGAGTGGCTGGAATTCGCTCCCCACAGAGGTATTCAAGCTCATTGTTTCACGTGTGGACAATCTCAGTACCATGTCGCTCGCTGCGTGCTCGTCGGGGCTGTACCGTTTACTCAAAGCCCTCAGGCCGGAGCTTTTTAAGCCAGCTCCTTGCTTGCTGATGCCGTCTGATCTTCATAAATGGCGTGTCACGCAGCATAACGATCGTAGGGTGGCGAGCATCAACCCCCTTGACAGCGATCCGATCCCCGTCAGCCTCAACTATATTAACGGTATGTACTAGGTCGGCATGAACACGTCTTGGATGGTGCTCGTCGAAGGTCGCGGCAGCTGGATGCTCGTGGAGGTCTACACCCGGCAATTGATCCCCCTTCCTTCGATTAACACCGCACTGCTTTGGCACCGCGGCCCCGAATAATCAGAATCTTACAGTTGCCAACATGATACCAAGTTTGATTTGCTCAAGGTTGTAATCTGCCAAGTGCCCACAAGATCCGTGAATTATAAAGACTTCAGGCTAATTGCGTTCTTCAACTGCAGTCTCACCTATCTGACACGTCACTGCGGTAAGTGGATAAATCTGCACGTCCATCGCAGGATCATACATCCTCCATGGTTCTCTGATGCCATTGAACACAAGGGCTTCGTTTGCGCTGTCGACTCCTTCTATGGCTGGACGTATTGCTGGCCTGCTCCAGTCATCGCTACAAACGGCTGTTACAGCAGTATATTACTTTCCTATGATATCATGATGGCTTGCTTATATTACTGTCAACATTTGCTGAAAAAATATTCATGCTCATAACATGCTGTTCTTAAGATTGACTAAATCAAGAGCCCTTTTTATTTGACTCCAACTTGATATGATGTTGTAGGCCTCCTGGTGTCCCTACCCTTCCTAATCCCAGAACCTTTCAAAGAAAAGCGGCATGGCAGTTGCAGGTGGTTCCTGGCTCGATCAGACGGTGGCGAAAGCTTGATGATCGTTCGCACGTACCGGACGTGTTGTTTTGCGGAATACAATCACAGTCACTGCAAGGTCTTTGAGCAGGATCCCAGCTTCTCTGGGCCTTAAGGAATTTTTGACTAGAGGCTGGTAAGTAGCCTTGGTACACGCTCTCTGTTTGTCAGACTGAATTATCCGATTAACCAGGAGATAGCTGACGGCAAGGATCAGGCAAAACTGTGTGTACACAGCGTACCATTCATCTCTGCATGCACCATACCCTGATATGTGCCGCCACGCTCTGCAGCCCAAAGTAGGAGAGAGGGTCGCAAGTATCAGACTTCAACCTGCTGGCTGGAGTTTCCCCTGTCAGGAACCCATCTGGTTCAAACCGTCAGCCAATCTCCACAGCTTAATAAATAGTAACGTCTAACTGAGCCAGTTAGTTAGATGCGTACACCTAGTGTAGTAGGATCTTTATTTAGTTTGATGAATACATTTGTTCTTTTTTTGTAGCCCTTTTCTAATGATGGTTGATGTTTGGTTTGGAAGAGAGAGCTGCGTCTTCACTCTTCTGGCCTGCTTACTGCTTCTGTTGCACCCCCAGCCCTGGTTGCTGCTGCTGCTGTTTTCAATGTACAATCAGTAGTATATTTCATCTGTTGGTTGAATAAATGTGTTGTTAGAATGACAAACACAATGTTTTGGAAGTCGTTGCATGGTTTGATCCTTTAGTGCCCCGTAACGTACGTAGCACATACTATTTTTCATACGGAACACATTTTCCACTTGTTGATAACATGCAGCCCACTAATGAAGGCCCAATAGAGAAGCCCATAATTAACTGGAAGGGAGGCTCTCATATGAATTCGGCCTAGGTACATGCTCATGGTCCCCTAAACATAAATAAGTAAATAAATAAAGCTAAATGCTCATGCACCAGTTCTTTGGGAAAATAGGTAGCCCAGTATTTCTTTTTGAAGAATACCCAAGCTAGGCCTATTTGTTTTCTCCGAATTACTGGGCTGCAAATCTTTCAAGACGAGGAGGGATGCATTCCGGTCTGTCTTAAGAGTATGGTCAATGTCTGTTAAAAGTAATATCAAAAGGGATATAAGTTTCTTTTTTATTTTTGTTCTTCACTGATAACTTATACGTATTTCATTGGATTTAACATGACATAGTACTAATTTATTTTTAAATTTGTTTTAGTATGGCCATTAATTTTTGGATTAATAATATTTCATTCCCCAGCAAAAATTTGCGAATTTTCAAAATTTCCCACATATTTAGTTAATTTTTTGACCCTGGTACTGACCAGAAAATGGCCAGGAATTCTAAAAATGGAAAACGGGCTGCAATAAATTCCATAGGAATTAGAAAATGAGTAAAATTATAAAAATAATTGCAAATGGGCTGTACACGCCATAGATTTCGAGGCTGATTTGTTTATGACATATGAACACACGATTCTAGCAGCAGTGACTGTTGGATGTCCATTCAACGGCCGACGTGCTTCTTCAATCTCTGATCTTCCTGCTCCAGCCGCCTAAACTAGCGCCGGCGGGACTTCCTGCTCCCTCCTCTTGTCGCCTGCTGTGATGCCGTGCAGGTTTCCCCGACCCACCCTACTCCCTCCGCTGGCCTGGCCGCACGCAATCAACTGCCTCCTTGTTACGCGAAAAAATGATTCCTCCCACTAACATCTGGGGCGCACCGGTTGGGAGGCTGACCTATGGGCCTACTAAGTTGACACGTACGCAGGGCTTGTCAACTTAGTCAACAAACGATTCTAGCAGCAGTAACCGTTGGATTTGAATCGAATGGTCCTGCTGCTTCTTCAATCGCTGCTCTTCTTGCACCAACAGCCCAAACCAGCGCTGGGGAGACCGCCTGCTCCTGCCTCCAGTGGCCGGCTGTGCTGCGGTTGAGGCCTCATCACCCCCTACTACTCCCACCGCTAGCCAGGCCCTGCGGCGAGGGCAGCCTCACACCACAGCCGAACCAGTAAACCCTCATACTCCCCTCCGCTTGGGCATCCACTGCCGCGTCTTCCCCGGCTCCATGTCGTCCCCTTCCTAGGCCTCACCGTCGTAGATTGCCTTGGTGCTCTCGGCGCGGCGTGGTCAACGTGGTCAACAACATTCCATCAGAAGAGTACTGTACATGGAGAGGCTGACAGCTGGGTCCACGGCCACAACCCAGTTTTCTTGTGATTTGCAAAGTAAGTCGCTTTGTCAGGCCTGTTGGGCTGCAAATCTTTCAAGACGAGGAGAGCTTTCATTCGGCTGGCCGAGAAAATGGCCCATCAGTAATGAGAAATGGGCTGTACATTTTTAAAACACATCAAACCGGCAATTAGTATCAAATATCTTTTTTTTATTTCGAGATTTTAAATTACATTAATTTTTATGCGTGGAGAATTTTTTGGATTTTATATTGATATACATTTATTTTTAAAATCAATTTGAATGTGAGTCAAAATTTCGGGATTAAAAATAGTTCGGACCGCACCGAAATATGCAAAATTTCGTATAATTTTTTAACTGTGGCCACAATATGGGCTGTAATGCTAACAAAAAGAATATGGGCTCCAAAAAAACATTAATAATTAGCAAATGGGCTATAAATTATTAGAAATAATGGCAGATGGGTTGTATGCTGTTTTCCACAGATTTGAGGCTTTCCTAAAAAAGGTTGATGCACAAGCAGTGACTGTTGGATGGCCATCCAACGGCCATCGTGCTTCTTCAATCTCTGCTCTTCCTGCTCCAGCCGCTCAAACAAGCGCCGGCGGGACTGCCTGCTCCCTCCTCCCCGCGGCCAGCTCTACTGCCGCGCAGGCTTCACCGCCCCACCGTACTCCCATCGCTGGCCTAGCCATCCCTCTACTCACCCACACCTACTGTTATTCTCCAGCGACAGCAGACGAACCAGTAAACCCTCATACAGTCGTACTCCCCTCCGCGTGGGAAACGACTGTCGAGTCTTCATTGCCTTTGTGTTGTTCCCCTCCTAGGCCTCGCCGTCGTCCACCGCCCTCATGCTCTCGACGTGGCCTGGTCAACATGGTCAACGACCGACATGCATCTGAAGTGGACTGTATGTGGAGAGGCCGACAGTTGGGTCGACGGCCGCATGCAAGGAAATGCCTCCTTATTACGCGGAAAATAATGATTCCTCCACCTGACATCAGGGACCCACCGAAAGGGCCTCTGTATTTCGTGAAAAAAATGTTACTGCCGCTGACAGCTCGGACCCACCAGCTATATCTTCGCACGCAAGGAAGTGCCTCCTTACTACGCACAAAAAATGAATACTCCCCCTGTTAGCTGGGACCCAGTATAGTTGCAGCTTGACTTGTGGGCCTACTAAGTTGACGTGGATGGAGGGCTTTGTCAACTTAGTAAATATGCACGATTCGAGCTCTAGTGACCGTACGATGTCCATCCAATGGCGGTAGTGCTTCTTCAACCTCTGGTCTTCTTGCTCCAGCCACCCAAACCAGCGCCGGTCGTGCCTCGTGCTCCTGCCTCCCGTGGCCGGCTGAGATGCGGCGGAGGCCTCACCGCCCCCTACTACTCCCACTGATGGCCATGCCATACCTCTACTCACCACACCCCCTGTTATTCTGCGCCGATGGCAGCCTCACACCGCAGCAAACCAGTGAACCCTCATACTCCTCTACACATGGGCATCCACTACCGCGTCTTCCCCGGCTCCGCGTCGTCCCCTTCCTAGGCCTCACCGTCGTCCACCGCCCTGGTGCTCTCGGCACGGCGTGGTCAACGTGGCCAAGGAATGGCTTCCATCAGACGTGGACTTTATGTGGAGAGGCCGACAGCTGGGTCCACGGCCGCGGCAAGGAAGTGCCTCCTTATTACGTGCAAAATAATTATTCCTCCACCTGACAACAGGGACCCATCGGATGGGCCACCGTATTTCGTGAAAAAAACGTTTCCCCCCTGACTGCTGGGACCCACCAGCTACAACTTCGCACGCAAGGAAGTGCTTCCGGGCAAAAAAACAAAAACAAAACGGTTCGCCCCCCTGACTGCTGGGACCCACCAGCTACATCTTCGCACGCAAGGAAGTGTCTGACAGTCGGGACCCACCTGGTTGAAGGGTACGTAGCGTTGTCATTCTGGTCGCGAACGTGTACGTACATACTGGTCAATGTAGAGGCACACACGTGTCGTAGTAGAGGCGCGCACGTGTTGTAGAAGAGGCGTGCATGTAGCATGTACACGTACGTACAACGTCCAGGGTGCAAGAAAGAAAATACGGCCACGTATGTGTACATACGGGCAGGCTCTCGAACACCTACTCGCGCATACGTACGGCCAAGGCTCGTGTACATGGCTAGGTCAGAACAGAGAAACATCGTCGTCGTCGTGTTCATGGGGCGGCAACGGAATGCGTCGTGTTCATGGGGAGGCAACGGAATGCGTCCTGTTCATGGGGAGGCAACGGAATGCGTCGTGTTCATCGGGAGGCAACGGAATGCGTTGTGTTCATCGGGAGGCAACGGAATGCGTTGTGTTCATCGGGAGGCAACGGAACGCGTGGGAGCCAACCGGCTGGGTCGGAACGGAATGCGTGGTCGTGCTCATCGGGAGGGCCTGGACGGAACATGCGATGGAAACGAGGCCTGGCGTACTGCAGAACAGAGGAAACGGACCTCCTACGGTCGAAACGGGGGTCCTGTTGATTGGGAGGGGTATGACGTACTGCAAAACGGAGGAAACGGACCTCCTATGGTCGAAACGGGGGTCCTGTTGATTGGGAGGGGTGTGGCGTACCGCAAAACGGACGAAACGGACCTCCTACGGTCCAAACGGGGGTCCTATTCATCAGGAGAGGTGTGGCGTACCGCAAAACGTGACTCCACGGGATACTATTCATCTCCACCGTCGACCTCCTCCAGCCTCCATGTGACGCCCCGAGACCGATGTGCCAGGTGTCCTCCAGTTATTCGTTGTTATTGCTTTGTCATTTGCTTGCGTGTCGCATCTTGTCATGTCATCATGTGCATTGCATCATCATGTTTTCGAAACTTGCATATGTCCCGGCCTCCCCGTTCCTTCCGTTGTCCGTTATGAGTCCAGACACACTTGCACGCGTTCGCGGCAGGTCCGAAATATTATTTTTATAAGTGTCCGGAAAATGTTCTCAGAATGGGATGAAAGTTGGCGTGCGGTGTTTTTATCTTGTAGGTAGGCCTCCTGTCAATTTTCGTCACATTCGGAGTTCGTTTGACGCCCCGACGGTTAACTATAGCGGCAATATAGTCGGTCTAACGTCGGACGTTTTCGGTCTCCGGAAACAGTCATCGGGCCTCCCTCTCTTCTCTTCTCTCAGCTCGAGACCATCTACACAGCTCACCACCTACCGCCAGGTCCAACCTATCCTCTCTCGTCAGCCCGCAGCCCCCCTCGCGCGCGATCGAAAGTTGTCCCGAACCCGACCCGGACTATCGCCACCGTTGTGTCCGGATCATCCCCGAACATCTACAAAACGTCTCCGTTTTCTTAATTGGGCTCCCTAACCTATTTATCCAAGACCGTCTGATTTTGATCGGAGGGTCCAAACCTAATCCGATTGTCCCTATACATATAGCCCACCACCTACCCAATCAAGCCAACCCTAAAATCTAGGGGATTTGTCCCTGCCACCGCCGCCGCACTATCTCCCACCTCGGGATCTCTCCAAGTCCAAAAATCCCCCCTCGATTTTTCCAACCCACCAACCAGTGCAACCCCCTCTTCCTTGCTCAATCCCTCGTGCCTGAGGACCTAGCGTGCCCGAGCCACCTCGCCGGAGTAGTAGCAGCAACCGGCGACCGCGCTGCCTCCACCTCGTCCTCAACCCCGCGGCCGCCGGATCCCCTGCGTGCCTCCACCTCGAACCACCTCTCTTCCCTGTTCCCGAGCGCCTCGGCCTTCCCCTCGAGCCGAAGCTCGCCGTCATTGGTGAACATCAGCAGCAACCGAGGCCCGCTGCATTTTCCCCTCTATTTCCTTCTCGTCCTTCCCCTTCCCCTGTCTCTCCCTCACATCTCTCTCTCTCTCTGCAGGAGACCACCGTCGCGCCCTCTGCCATAGAGCTCGCCTCCATCGTCAGCAGCAGCCTCGAGCCTTGATCTGAGTCATCGTCGGCACGCCACTGCCGGAGCACCAGCAGGCCCTGGCAAGCGCCCCTGCATCCCCTGCCGTGCCCCGTCTCTCCTGCCTCGCCCTCAAGCCCCGCCATCCCCGCCGACGACCAAGTCCAGCGCTGCTGCCTGCGCCCTCTGCCTCTACCAGGACACCGTCGCCTCTACCTCGACCCCACCCAGATTCGTGCCGCTCCATCGCCACGTCTCCGGCCACTGCCCGCCGGAGCTGCCTCTCCCTGTGCCCTGCTCATCCCGATTCAGCGAGACCGGGCCAACCTCCTCGTGCCCGCATGGGTTGCAACCTCCAGCGAGGCCCAGCGCGTCCCTCTCCTCTTCGTAGTGGGCCTCAGCCCAGGGTGAGCAGCCCCCGCTCCTGTGCACTTTTGGGGCCGGCCAGATTCGGCCCAGTTCCTGTGTTTTTTTCAGATCTGCATTTTAGCCATTTATCCGGAGACTGAAGTTTTTACAGAAAAGTCCTCCTAGTTCATGCATAACATAACTCTCAAACCGTGCATCGGAGGGAAATGATTTATATATGTAACTTGACTAGAATTTCATCTAGTTTCACAATATCCAACTTTCATGCATGTTTGAGGTGTTTAACTTGCTGTTTTCTTTAATTTGCTTAAATAACATGCTAAAATGATTTAATTCATAACTAAATAACCGTAACTCGGATTTTAATGAACTTTTTATGTAAATGGGGTGGAAAAATGCCTAGTTTAACGTGGTGACCTTACTTTGCATGTTAAACAACTCTAAAATTGTGTTTAGGGAAGTTCAGTACCAAACCTTAAAATATGCGCACGAGGAGTTTCCGGACTTGTTGTTTTGTTGTTCCGGCCTCATTTAAACTTGCCTAGATAGATAGTTTCATTATGCTTCATCTCTTGCCATGTTTAAAAACCTTTAATATTGTTGGGTACATAAACAAGATCGAAACTAAATAACTTGAATGTGGTGTTTTGTCAATATGCAATGGAGTTGCATAATGAGCTCCACTTAATTTGTAGGATTGTTTGTGCACTTTGCCATGCCATGCCTCATTAAACCGGACATGCATCATACTTGTTTGCGCATCGTGTAATGATTATGTGATGGTTGTTTACTATGTTGTGTGCTTCTTTCCGGTGTTGCTTCTTCGGGTTGGTTCCGATAACGTCGCGTTTGTGAGGACCCGTTCGACTACGTCCGTTTGTCTTCTTCATGGACTCGTTCTTCTTCCTTGCGGGATTTAGGGCAAGATGACCATACCCTCGAAATCACTTCTATCTTTGCTTGCTAGTTGCTCGCTCTTTTGCTATGCCTATGCTGCGATACCTACCACTTGCTTATCATGCCTCCCATATTGTTAAGCCAAGCCTCTAACCCACCTTGTCCTAGCAAACCGTTGTTTGGCTATGTTACCACTTTGCTCAGCCCCTCTTATAGCATTGTTAGTTGCAGGTGAAGATTGGAATTTGTTCCATGTTGGAACATGGATATTTTGTTGGGATATCACAATATCTCTTATTTAATTAATGCACCTATATACTTGGTAAAGGGTGGAAGGCTCGGCCTTATGCCTGGTGTTTTGTTCCACTCTTGTCGCCCTAGTTTCCGTCATATCGGTGTTATGTTCCCGGATTTTGCGTTCCTTGCGCGGTTGGGTTATAATGGGAACCCCTTGACAGTTCACCTTGAATAAAACTCCTCCAGCAAGGCCCAACCTTGGTTTTACCATTTGCAGTAACAACGTATAACCTTCCCTTGGGTTTTTGTGAGCCCGAGGGTCATCTTTATTTTAAACCCCCCCGGGCAAGTGCTCCTCTGAGTTTTGGTCCGGAACGGGCAGCCTGCGGGGCCACCTCGGGGCAACTCGAGGGTTGGTTTTACTCGTAGCTTGACCTATCCGGTGTGCCCTGAGAACGAGATATGTGCAGCTCCTATCGGGATTTGTCGACGCATCGGGCGGCTTTGCTGGTCTTGTTTTTACCTGTCGAAATGTCTTGTAACCGGGATTCCGAGTCCGATCGGGTCTTCCCACTAGAAGGAATATGCTTCGTTGACCGTGAGAGCTTGTGATGGGCTAAGTTGGGACACCCCTACAGGGATTTGAACTTTCGAAAGCCATGCCCGTGGTTATGGGCAGATGGGAATTTGTTAATGTCCGGTTGTAGAAAACCTGAAGTTGACCTTAATTAAAATACATCTACCGCGTGTGTTACCATGATGGTCTCTTCTCGGCGGAGTCCGGGAAGTGAACACGGAGTTGGAGTTATGCTTGACGTAGGTTGTTCTAGGATCACTTCTTGATCATAGTTGTTCGACCGTGCTTTGCCTTCTCTTCTCGCTCTCTTTTGCGTATGTTAGCCACCATATATGCTAGTCGCCTGCTGCAGCTCCACCTCATACCTTTTACCTTACCTATAAGCTTAAATAGTCTTGATCGCGAGGGTGTGAGATTGCTGCGTCCCCGTGACTCACAGATACTTCCAAAACCAGTTTGCAGGTGCCGATGTTACCGAGCAGGTGACGCAACCAAGCTCAAGGAGGAGCTCGATGAAGATCTTGTCCTTTGTGCCATTTCGTTCCAGTTGATCAGTAGTGGAGCCCAGTCGGGACGATCGGGATCTATGTAGCATTTGGGGTAGTCTTCTTTTATTTTGGCTCCGTAGTCGGACCTTGATTGTATTTGGATGTTGTAATGCTTTATTCATGTATTGTGTGAAGTGGCGGTTGTAAGCCAACTATGTATCTCTTTCCCTTATGTATTACATGGGTTGTGTGAAGATTACCTCACTTGTGACATTGCTTTCAATGCGGTTATGCCTCTAAGTCGTGCTTCTACACGTGGGAGATATAGCCGCATCGAGGGCGTTACAAGTTGGTATCAGAGCCTTCCCCAACCTTAGGAGCCCCCCTGCTTGATCGAATCGTTGTCGTTATTGAGTAATGTTTTTGAGTCATTTAGGATTATATATATCGGAGAGTTAGGAATTCTTTTTACTCCTCAGTCCCTTCGTCGCTCTGGTGAGGCAACCTGACATAGAGTTTTGACTTTTCTCTTCTCAAATTTCACTAAAAAAATTTGTTAGGATCACGCAGGTATCTTGGAATCGTTCTGATGGTTTTGTGACGAGAACATTGTTCTTGGTGCCTCCTGACATTTAGGGGTTGTGGCAGTGTGCCGGGGAGTTGAGCTCCGAGGTGTTGTTGTCAAAATTTTATCGTTGTAGTTCTGGAATACCTGAGATTAGTTTCACCGACATCGAAAATCTCTTTTATGCAGTTGTTTGTGAGATAACCTTGACGCCACCCAGTACTGGGGCGGGAGTTCGGGAGTATTGCCATAACTCGAATAACGGATGCTTTTTGAAGTTTGAGGTAAACGATTTCCGAAAGTTTCTTGGTTATGTGTTGAAGGATGGATACAGCTGGATGTAGGATTTTTTAGTTTTGGGTGAGATATTATGCTTCCCCTATATCCCCAACACCCGATTGCATAACTGGAAAGGTTCGGGAGTTTATAAGTGGGAATTCAAGTAGCTCTTAGGATATCTTTCCAACAGATGTATGATATGAAATTGGGGTTCGACGTCTAGTGGTCCGCCTATTCACGGTCGGTTTTACTGTGGTCTCGTTGTGTCTTAAAGAGTCCTTGGCTATGCCGACTCAGGGACGCTTCATATGTCATGTGCACTGCCTTGTACATGATGGTGTTGTACGATCGAGCCCGTGTAGGCCCCACCACGAAAACTTCAGACGAAATCTCTATCATATGTTTGTTCCGGCTTATTTTGCAAGCCAATCCTTTGTTTTGTTTTAGATTGTGGTATTCGAGTTGCTTCAAAGTGAAATGTTGATTCCATACCTTTCCTAAGTGGTGTTCTCATATTCCTATGGGAATACTAATCCTTGTTGATAATCGAGAGTGTCATGTCAATCCTTTTCAACCGGTGTGTTTCTCTTCTAGTGGATCCGATCACTTCAACATTCGCAATATCAATTATCAGTTCTTCTCAACGGTGTTTGCTTCATCCGTTCCAAGTTGTCTTTGTTTTCCCACCCACCCACCCTTCTTCTTCGAGGACTCAGATTTCTTATTCAAGTGTCCTTTTATTGATGGGAAGCTTCTTCATTCCTTTTCCGTCAATATTCTTATCCGGTGATTCTCAAGAAGATGCTAACAAAGCTTCAGGTTCGTCTCTCATCACTCATTTTCTTCTCCGGTGGTTTCAATTCAAGCTTTGTTGATCATATCCTTTTTCCTCGTTTCAAATAGCTTCTCATGTCGGTGCACCTCTTAATCATCAACTTCTCGCTATTCAATTGTTCCGGAGTGCTCAAGATATCTCAAAGATTCATGTTCACACTCTGCATTCGTTCAAGATCTTTCGAGGATGTTCCCTCGTTCAAGCCATTTATTTCAACCGGTGGAATCTCTCTTTTCAAGCAATCATTCCAACGGTGTTTCTTTTCAGTGGGCCCTAACCCACAGGGTTTTTTTCCAGGATCCTACCTGACTCTTCTTATTTCTCCCGGAGTATTTTCAAATTCATCTCAAAGTTAGACGCAAGAATGAATTTTCATCAGTCAGATGTCTTTCTCCAAGACCTTTCAAATTCTTTCATCGTTGGTTCAACATTTCCAATTTTAACTCCGGAGTGCCTCAACAATTCTTGGTGGTGTTTTCCCGTCGTCATTCTTGGATTTTGAAGACCGAAGAAGATTTTCTATTAAATCTTGCTCCATTCTCTTCAAGATTCATGGTGCTAGCTTTATGCCATCCTATCATAATTGTTTTCGATTGTGACAATTCTTTTCACCTATCCGGAGCAAATTCAGGAGTATTTTTCAGTTTGATCATCCGGAGCCCATCATCTCAGATTTGTTCTTTCTTACCTTTCAGCTATCATTCTCCAAATATTACCGGTGCATCGCTAAAATATCCTCTAATCAGCTCGTGATCTATTCGTTCTCTTGTATCTAAATTCCTTCAAGTAACTTCGTTCATTTCACAATTCTTACCCGGTGATTCATCCTTTTTACTTCGTTCATTTTCAATTCTTACGGTGGTTCTTCCAGATTCCTCTTCTTTCATTATCATATCAATTCATTCGTTGTTTCGATTCCAGCAGTGTTTCGTTAAAGACCTTCTCAAGTTGGCGCGATATCTATCTTAATCCTTTCTTCGAGAATAAGTAATATACCAAATCCGGTGCTTGACATCAATTTAATTAGTGAAGAATAAGCATAATGTAATTATTATTCTTGTTTCTTCCAAGTGATTCAATTCCTTATTCCGAAGGCTCATCAAATTCTCGGTTCGAGATGCCTTATCTATTCTTTTCCCGGAGTTCCAAGTTCTCTCAATTATTTCATCGCGAAGATCCATCAAATCATTGCAAGGATTCACCTTGTGTTTTCGACCTCTCTTTCCTTCCGTTTGATCATTTCTTTTGTTACCGGAGTTCTTCATGAAGGTTCTTCATGATGGGTTCATCAAGGATTTAATTCCTTCTCGAAGTGTTCATCGACATTCTTTTCTAAGGAGCTCAAGTTTTCTTCATCTTGCAATCCGGAGTGCAATTCTTTCTTCTGTATCATTGGAGGTGGTATAAAGTCATTCTTGATAATTTGGGTTCATGATTCACATGTTGTTAAGAATGAGATATTTTAAATCCGTCAATCTCGTCATTTGAGTTATCTTGGGTTATATTTCACCTAAATCTTTCCCTAAGTATTTTGCTATTAATGGTGATAATATATGATCCAAGTTCTTCATCTATCCTCCCGGTGAAATAATTCTCTCGTCTCATCGGTCATACCAATCCAATTCTTTTCCCGTGAGTGGCAGTTTGTCACCTCATAATTTGACATGTATTCCGTAATACCATATCAAGCTTATTCTTTTCGTTGTTGGTTTTCCAACAACTCCATTCGACCCTTCTCCTAAGGATGCCTTCTCAAGCTCTTTTTGGCAGAAGTTGGCATTTTCTCCTCATTTCTCCTATTTCAATTATCTATCTTCTATTCCTCCGTTCCGAAGGCATTGTGATGTTGCTCTCCTCAACCCATCTTCTCGCTTTGTCGGGACCATGTTTTTATCGTGCTTATCCTTTTAACCGCAGTATTGTGTCCCTTTGCTCAAGCTCTTTCATTTTATCAAGTTTTTCATCTCTTTTAAACCGCAGTGCTGTCCGAGATCTTTCTTACCCCTTGTTCCATTCATTCAATAGTTACGGAGGCAGTGTTTTGTGATTTCATCAAGTATCTTCTCATCTTATCAAGTTCTTATTCAATTCCATTTCTTTTCAATCAGAGTGCTGCCCGAAGTTGTTCTTTTTTTCCTCTTTCATAACGGAGTGTCTTCAACTTCGTTCATCTCCGTTTATTCCATTCTCGGAAATGGCTGAACCTTTCAAGGCTCTTGGGTCTCACTCGTTTGTCGAAGAAGCAACTTAGTTTTACCTATTCTCTTCCTCTTCTTTTTCCCTCCGGTGCCATCCTAGATCTCAGGACGAGATCCTCTCGTAGTGGTGGAGTGTTGTGACGCCCCGAGACCGATGTGCCAGGTGTCCTCTAGTTATTCGCTATTATTGTTTTGTCATTTCCTTGCGTGTCGCATCTTGTCATGTCATCATGTGCATTGCATCATCATGTTTTCGAAACTTGCATATGTCCCGGCCTCCCCGTTCCTTCCGTTGTCCGTTATGAGTCCAGACACACTTGCACGCGTCCGCGGCACGTCCGAAATATTATTTTTATAAGTGTCCAGAAAATGTTCTCAGAATGGGATGAAAGTTGGCGTGCGGTGTTTTTATGTTGTAGGTAGGCCGCCTGTCAATTTTCGTCGCATTCGGAGTTCGTTTGACGCCCCAACGGTTAACTATAGCGGCAATATAGTCGGTCTAACGTCGGACATTTTCGGTCTCTGGAAACAGTCGCCGGGCCTCCCTCTCTTCTCTTCTCTCAGCTCGAGACTGTCTACACAGCTCACCACCTACCGCCAGGTCCAACCTAACCTCTCTCGTCAGCCCACAGCCCCCCTCGCGCGCGTCCGAAAGTTGTCCCGAACCCGACCCGGACTGTCGCCACCGTTATGTCCGGATCATCCCCGAACATCTACAAAACGTCTCCGTTTTCTTAATTGGGCTCCCAAACCTATTTATTCGAGACCGTCTGATTTTGATCGGAGGGTCCAAACCTAATCCGATTGTCCCTATATATATAGTCCACCACCTACCCAATCAAGCCAACCCTAAAATCTAGGGGATTTGTCCCTGCCACCATCGCCGCACTATCTCCCACCTCGGGATCTCTCCAAGTCCAAACATCCCCCCTCGATTTTTCCAACCCACCAACCAGCGCAACCCCCTCCTCCTTGCTCGATCCCTCATGCCTGAGGAACCAGCATGCCCGAGCCACCTCGCCGGAGTAGTAGCAGCAACCGGCGACCGCGCTGCCTCCACCTCGTCCTCAACCCCGCGGCCGCCAGATCCCCTGCGTGCCTCCACCTCGAACCACCTCGCTTCCCTGTTCCCGAGCGCCTCGGCCTTCCCCTCGAGCCGGAGCTCGCCATCGTTGGTGAACATCAGCAGCAACCGAGGCCCGCTGCGTTTTCCCCTCTATTTCCTTCACGTCCTTCCCCTTCCCCTGTCTCTCCCTCACATCTCTCTCTCTCTCTCTGCAAGAGACCGCCGCCGCGCCCTCTACCATGGAGCTCACCTCCATCGTCAGCAGCAGCCCCGAGCCTCGATCTGAGTCGTCGTCGGCGCGCCACTGTCGGAGCACCAGCAGGCCCTGTCAAGCGCCCCTGCATCCCTTGCCATGCCCCGTCTCTCCTGCCTCCCCTCAAGCCCCGCCATCCCCGCCGACGACCAAGTCCAGCGCTGCTGCCTGCGCCCTCTGCCTCTACCAGGACGCCGCCGCCTCTACCTCGACCCCCGCCCAGATTCGTGCCGCTCCGTCGCCACGTCTCGGGCCACTGCCCGCCCGAGCTTTGTCTCCCTGTGCCTGCAACCGCGCCGCGCCTCTTCTTTGTTCGAGCAGAGGAGCTCGAACCGCTGCCCTGCTCGTCTCGATTCAGCGAGACCGGGCCAGCCTCCTCGTGCCCGCGTGGGTCGCAACCTCCAGCGAGGCCCAGCGCGTCCCTCTCCTCTCCGTAGTGGGCCTCAGCCCAGGGTAAGCAGCCCCCGCTCCTGTGCACTTTTGGGGCCGGCCAGATTCGGCCCAGTTCCTGTGTTTTTTTCAGATCTGCGTTTTAGCCATTTATCCGGAGACTGAAGTTTTTACAGAAAAGTCCTCCTAGTTCATGCATAACATAACTCTCAAACCGCGCCTCGGATGGAAATGATTTATATATGTAACTTGACTAGAATTTCATCTAGTTTCACAATATCCAACTTTCATGCATGTTTGAGGTGTTTAACTTGCTGTTTTCTTTAATTTGCTTAAATAACATGCTAAAATGATTTAATTCATAACTAAATAACCGTAACTCGGATTTTAATGAACTTTTTATGTAAATGGGGTGGAAAAATGCCTAGTTTAAAGTGGTGACCTTACTTTGCATGTTAAACAATTCTAAAATTGTGTTTAGGGAAGATCAGTACCAAACCTTAAAATATGCGCACGAGGAGTTTCCGGACTTGTTGTTTTGTTGTTCCGGCCTCATTTAAACTTGCCTAGATAGATAGTTTCATTATGCTTCATCTCTTGCCATGTTTAACAACCTTTAATATTGTTGGGTACATAAATAAGATCGAAACTAAATAACTTGAATGTGGTGTTTTGTCAATATGCAACGGAGTTGCATAATGAGCTCCACTTAATTTGTAGGATTGTTTGTGCACTTTGCCATGCCATGCCTCATTAAACCGGACATGCATCATACTTGTTTGCGCATCGTGTCATGATTATGTGATGGTTGTTTACTATGTTGTGTGCTTCTTTCCGGTGTTGCTTCTTCGGGTTGGTTCCAATAACGTCGCGTTTGTGAGGACCCGTTCGACTACGTTCATTTGTCTTCTTCATGGACTCTTTCTTCTTCCTTGCGGGATTTAGGGCAAGATGACCATACCCTCGAAATCACTTCTATCTTTGCTTGCTAGTTTCTTGCTCTTTTGCTATGCCTATGCTGCGATACCTACCACTTGCTTATCATGCCTCCCATATTGTTAAGCCAAGCCTCTAACCCACCTTGTCCTAGCAAACCGTTGTTTGGCTATGTTACCGCTTTGCTCAGCCCCTCTTATAGCGTTGTTAGTTGCAGGTGAAGATTGGAGTTTGTTCTGTGTTGGAACATGGATATTTTGTTGGGATATCACAATATCTCTTATTGAATTAATGCACCTACTTACTTGGTAAAGGGTGGAAGGCTCGGCCTTATGCCTGTTGTTTTGTTCCACTCTTGCCGCCCTAGTTTCCGTCATATCGGTGTTATGTTCCCGGATTTTGCATTCCTTGTGCGGTTGGGTTATAATGGGAACCCCTTGACAGTTCGCCTTGAATAAAACTCCTCCAGCAAGGCCCAACCTTGGTTTTACCATTTGCACTAACAACCTATAACCTTCCCTTGGGTTTTCGCGAGCCCGAGGGTCATCTTTATTTTAAACCCCCCCGGGCCAGTGCTCCTCTGAGTGTTGGTCCGAAACTGGCAGCCTGCGGGGCCACCTCGGGGCAACTCGAGGGTTGGTTTTACTCGAAGCTTGACCTATCCGGTGTGCCCTGAGAACGAGATATGTGCAGCTCCTATCAGGATTTGTCGGCGCATCGGGCGGCTTTGCTGGTCTTCTTTTTACCTGTCGAAATCTCTTGTAACCGGGATTCCAAGTCTGATCAGGTCTTCCCGCTAGAAGGAATATCCTTCGTTGACCGTGAGAGCTTGTGATGGGCTAAGTTGGGACACCCCTGCAGGGATTTGAACTTTCGAAAGCCGTGCCCGCGGTTATGGGCAGATGGGAATTTGTTAATGTCCGGTTTTAGAAAACCTGAAGTTGACCTTAATTAAAATACATCTACCGCGTGTGTTACCGTGATGGTCTCTTCTCGGCGGAGTCCGGGAAGTGAACACGGTGTTGGAGTTATGCTTGACGTAGGTTGTTCTAGGATCACTTCTTGATCATAGTTGTTCGACCGTGCTTTTCCTTCTCTTCTCGCTCTCTTTTGTGTATGTTAGCCACCATATATGCTAGTCTCTTGCTGCAGCTCCACCTCATACCTTTTACCTTACCTATAAGCTTAAATAGTCTTGATCGCGAGGGTGTGAGATTGCTGAGTCCCTGTGACTCACAGATACTTCCAAAACCAGTTTGCACGTCCCGATGTTACCGAGCAGGTGACGCAACCAAGCTCAAGGAGGAGCTCGATGAAGATCTTTTTTTTGTGTCGTTTCCTTCCAGTTGATCAATAGTGGAGCCCAGTCGGGACGATCGGGGATCTGTGTAGCATTTGGGGTAGTCTTCTTTTATTTTGGTTTCGTAGTCGGACCTTGATTGTATTTGTGTTGTGTGAAGTGGCAGTTGTAAGCCAACTATGTATCTCTTTCCCTTATGTATTACATGGGTTATGTGAAGATTACCTCACTTGCGACATTGCTTTCAATGCGGTTATGCCTCTAAGTCGTGCTTCAAAACCTGGGAGATATAGCCGCATCGAGGGCGTTACACTCCACGGGCTACCGTCGACCTCCTCCAGCCTCCATGGGGTCTTGTTCATCCAGCCTCCACCGCGCGCTACTCCACCGGCTACTGTTCAACCACCCCTCCACCATCTACTATTCATCCAGCCCCCGATACCATCGGGTCCTGTTCAACCACCCCTCCACGGGCACCCTTCCACCGCCTACTGTTCATCCAGCCCTCCACCACACCACGGGATCCTGTTCATCCAGAGGCAACGTCACCGCACACTGTTCATCCAACCCCCCCCACCCCGCAACGCTCACTGCTCATCCAATCGATCGGCTTCTGTTAGCAGCAGTAGCGAAGGAATCGCTCGATCGGGTTCAGTTAACAGCCATCGATCGATCGCTCGGGTTCAGTAACGCGTAGCCTGCAGTGCAACCACTCGGGTTCAGTTAGAGCCCAACGCCTCGCTCGGGTTCAGTTAGAGCCAACGCCTCGCACACACGCGCGTACGTGTACAAGAGAAACGCGCATCTCTCGGCCCCCGACCTTGCAACGTAACCGGGAACTCCCCGAAAATTTCCTCGCTGTCCCTTCTACCACGGTTTTTTCCGTCATGGACGGCCCAAAGAATGTCATGCAGCTGCGTCTCCGGCCCGCCCAGGATGAAAAGACCATTTTCTGTCATGATTTTTTGTCATAGAAGTAGGAGCCCACCACATCTATGATGATACCGGGTTTTGTCACAATTATCGTCATAGCAGTGTCATATGTATGACAGATAAAATTCGTTCGGCCCAAAATGTCACGGATGTGTCCTTTTTTTGTAGTGTACCAGGCCAAGAGGCCCGCTGTACGGGCTCACTACTGCTAGAGGTTGTATTCGGTTCTCCCGATAACTTCCGAAGCGAAAGTTTAACTTTCCACGTCGCTCCATTCCGAAGTGGTTATCAAGCACTACTCGGAAGAACAGCTTTCGCTCGTTTTAGTGCAATACCGCATTATGCCTTTCTCAAGCTTAAGATTTCTAGTCCATGTGGCATCATCACATGTCAGGACCTCGATTCCAAGTCACACCGATCTAGCCTGTAACACCTCATATCACTTTGCGGCCTCACGCACGGTATTCCCACGGGTGTCGCCTTACCATGGCCCGGGACCGTTTGCACCTTTTGGCTCACGTATATGATAGTGTCGCTAGCATCCATATGACAGAGAACCCGGACCGACATGGCTAGTCGTGAACCCAAAGCGGCACTAACCTATGGGGACAGGCATACATGAATCACATCGAGCATGTCAGTCAGCAACGTGTGAATCCGGGCTGTAGCACTGGGCTAACAGGACTCCGGGAACCCAGGCTGTAGCAGGCTAGGCAGGACTCCAGATGTCACCACGTGACATTTCCCCGAAGGGACAGACACAGGAATGAAGTGAAACACATGCCGGCCAGTCAAGTGTCCTAAGCAGTAGTGCTAGGCTAGCAGGACTCCGGTGAACCGGGCTGTAGCGGACTACTATGGCTCATGGAAGCACTAGACTACATTTACCCATAAGAGAGGCTACCAAGGATAAAAAACTAGATTGTCGGATCCCACACATACCAAGCATTTCAATCATACACAAAATATGCTCGATATGTGTAAATTCAACATGGCATCACAACAAAACTCTACAACTCAAAGTACTTTATTTAAAGGCTCCAGAGAGCCATACATAACATGTTCATACAGGTAGGGGTCACATGACCCGACACTCAAGTCATACAAGCATACAAGCACATGCGGAAGCAAACTAGTCTGAGTACACACACTAGAAAGAAAGAAGGCTTGATGAAGCCTGTCTATCTAAAAAGGGCCCTCCATGGCCAGAATCACCACCTGGGCGAAAAGTCACTCATCGACGTCGAGGTCTACGTAAAACCCGTCGGAGGGGGCAGTGTTGTCGTCTGAAAACACTAATTAAAGCAACATGAGTACAAAGGTACTCAGCAAGTCTAACAACAAATCCTACTATACATGCTCATTCTCAAGAAGGTGGTGGAGTTGTTGCAGCAACCCAGCTTTGACTCTTGGCTAAGCTATCCTACGAGACACCACTTGTAAAATAGTTTCGCACACGAGTCCACTAATCACCAACACAATACTCCACCATGGATCCTCCCTCGTCATCCTACGAGAGGGCCATCCGCGGTACTCACACTTATCTTGAGTCTTTTAGTAGTAACCATTAACTTGCCTATGAACTGTATAGGCAACCAAGTAGTCCTTTACCGCGGACGCGGCTATTCGAATAGATGATGTTAACCCTGAAGGGGTGTACTTCTTCATACACGCTCTCACCACTTACCATCGTTTACACGACATGTACTCGGCAACCTTCAAGCGGAAGCCCAATGAGGGTGTCGGCCACGGCCTACCTAAACACTCAAGTCTCTAGTCCAGGTTTATCGCCTATCCAGGTTCCATCCGCAGGAGTCCGGCCAAGGTTTCCACATACGGCCCCGAATGATGTGAACAGGGTTCCTGAGACACCAAAGGGGGACTCGGTACACCATGCCACGGTGTATCTACCGCATCATAGCCCACCCCTAGGGTCAGCGCTACGCACGGCCGCCAACACATAACCTACAAACACCAGAAACTAGTTGCAACTCCTGGACAGAGTACTAGGGTGGTTAAGAAGCCAAGAGGGTCAATTAAGGATCCCAATGCATGGTAGTAACTGATTCTTAAATCACACATACAGATCTCAGTTCTTAAGGACGGCCTCAATGAAACAACCCACCATGTACTCCTACATGGCCTCTCATCGATACCTTTACCAAAACATGTTCAACACATCCCTCACATTACCAACGTAATCATTTCACTCTAGCCCATCACCCAGATAAACCAGACCCAACACAACTCTAAGGATAGCAGGCATAGCAAGGTAGGAAACACATACATGGCTCAATCAACTCCTACACATGCTAGTGGGTTTTATCTAGTTACTGTGGCAATGACAGGTCATGCAGAGGATAAGGTTCAACTACCGCAGCACACAATAAATGAGAGCAGGAGCGAAAACATGGGATTGTATCGATATGATCAATGGGGCTGCTTGCCTGATGGAGTAGTAGTAGGGTACTGCCCTTCTGTTGGATACTCGAGAATATCCTCGGAGGCAGAACCTACCACGAAAGACATCATAGAACACAATCATCACATGACAATATGCAACAATATGATGCATGCTATGACATGGCAATGTGAGGTGTCATGTCTAATGCATTGTGAAACAAGTTGGTTTGAGTCCATTTGAATCAAAGGTTCAAATGGAAGCTTATGTTATTAAGTCATATAAGTGCATTTTCTTGTTTCACCTAAACAGCAAAGTTAAAGTGTTTTGTCATTCATGAAACCATTACAAATGGAGAGATTGAATTTTTCTGATCAAATTTCATATATAAATCTTTGCATTTGGAGTTACAGATTAAAAGTTATGAATTTTCGAAGTTTGTAGTATTTACTCGAATTTCCTTTATAAGAATAATTCCAGTAATTGAATTAATGCGTCAGCATTGCGTCAAGGTGACGTCAGTGGTCAACGGAGCCGGTCCAGGTCAAACCTAACTAGTGGGACCCGCATGTCAGTAGTTAATTAACTAACTAAATTTAGTTAGTGCTAGTCTAAGTTAATTAGCAGAGCGGTACCACTTGTCATAGACTCAGGGGGAGTCAACCTGGGCCCACATGGGGTCAACCAGGGTCAAACGAGGTCAAACGCGCCGGCGAGGCCAGACGCGGCGGAGTGGTGCGGGTTTCGTGCTCTGGCGAGCAAATGGGCGGTGGAGAGCATCTACGCGTAGCTGGGAGCAAGCCGCGTCGTTTGGTGGCAGTGGTGGAGCTCGGGGTGGCCGGAAACGTCACCGGCGACGAGCTGTGCGGCTGCCGGAGCTCGGGTGAGGTCGAACCCGAGGCTACGGGGCACGGCGAGGTGCGTGGAGTGGTGCTATGGGTTCCTGTGAGTGCGGTGAGTGTGTTAGACGTGGTGGTGTGGCCGGTGGGTGGCCGGAGTCATGTCGGCGACGAGCTCGGTGGCGGCGGGTGCGGGTGAGCTTTGTGCGGTGCAAACGGTGCACGAGAGAGGTAACGGAGAGGGGGAGGACAGAGCAGGGCTCACGGCGATCGCAGCAAGCGTCGAAGCGGGCTCGGGGAAGGCCGAAGCTGAGCGGGGCGACGATGGCGATCTCGGCGGCCGGAGTTGGGGAAGACGGGGTCGGGGGCGACTCCAGAGCGGGCGAGCACTCGGGGCTCGGCCTGCTCGACGTGGACGATGACTGCGGAGCAAACTGACACGGCAGCGCGGCACGGGGACGACAGCGGACGCGGGTTTCACGGTGGCGCGGGAGCGGCAGCGTCGGCCATGGTGCGGGAGAGCGAAGGAGAGGAGCTGGGGAGGAAGGGGTGTGTCTGCGAGCTCGGGGGAGGAGTGGGTGACCGACCCAGGGCAGCAGAACAGCGAAGGGAGGAAGCAGGGTGGCGGGCAGCTGCGTGGCGCGCGCTGGTGCCGGCGTCGAGCACCTGCCTGCGTGCCTGGCCGAGTCAAGCAGCTCGCTGGAGCGGTTGCTGGGCTGGGCCGGCTAGGTGGGCCTGCTAGGTGAGCGCCAGGTAAGTCCTCTACTCTCTACTTTTATTTTTATTTTTTATTTATTCCTATTCTGTGTTTTGAAATAGTAAAAAATACTATTCCATTTAGGAAAAACCCAAAAATATTCAGAGGAACATTTGAAATTATTCTCAACAGCCTAAAAATACCTTCAAGATTATTTAGGCATTTTAAAATATTTATAGGATTTAAATTGCCCAAATGCAAGTAGTAATGATTTAATCCAATGACCTTATCTGTCCTGGAAAAAATGTGAACCCATTTTGTCAGAGGTTCTAACACAAAACAAAAAGGGTGGACTTTTTAGAAGGGCATTTCAGGTTCATTGAAAAAGATTTTAGTAAACCCTAGTTATTTCCAGTAGGGTGCTGGGGGTTCTGTCATCCCCATTTCAGTTTTCTACAAGAGTAGACATGATGCAACACTGTAATGCATGAACTAGCTAGGGTGTGACATCACTGTTAGTGGAAATACCAGACGTTTTTTACGTGCGGAAGAGGATGCAGCGGCTTTAACAGTCGCGAACTAGACGGCCTCACCAACCAGGAAAAATGACAGGTCGTCAAGACCACGGACATGGTTAGACAAGTTCGGTGCTCCACCACATATACACGAGATTGGTTTGATGATCAAACCCTCATAGACGATACCAGGGGCTTCCCGCGTGTAATCAGGGCCAGCCCGACTCAACTTGACTTCTCTTGAACTTTGATAGTTCATTGATAATAACCAATTCATTTTTTTGGCACGACAACTTTCACCTATGTTCTTTCCTTTTACAGATGACAATCGTGCTACACCCGTCCAGGACACGGCACAATGGAGACACAAGCGCAGACGTGCAGCAGGGACGCGCCCAAAGGTTTCTTTTTTAGATTAAGATCCTGCATAAACCTTTTTTACTGTCTCTTGTTGCTCACATCCTCCGAATACTCCACACAACCGAGAAGGATGCTAACGTTATTAGCATGTGGCCACGTCAGGATATTGCACGTACCTGGACACATGGGGTCTATTGTTAAGGGCGTTGTTTAGCCCGGTATGTGTTATAAAGACCGAACACCTTAGGGAGTGTTCGGCGTCGCGACTTTGCCCCTACATACATCAGCTCCGAATCATGTCTTTGTTCAAATGTTGGGTTTGCCCGGCTCCCACATTTTGGTACCTTATGTTCAGTTATATCGGCTAAGGTAGCACTGGGAGAACTACTGCGATTGTGCCCTGGTTCATCCGGATGAGCACCTCAGTAGAGAAAGCCGAAAACTGACTATCATGATGTAGCGAGAGACTGGTCAACCACTCAATGACTCAAAGGAATCTTCGGGATTCCTCCACATTAACGAAGGGCCATTTCCCGGTCATGTACATACGCGCCCCGTATTCGGGTGAGCGGATAAGTACCAGGGGCTATATAGTAGCCCCAGTGTCAAACTCCTATGGCCAAGTGAAAGTGTTAAAGCAATATAGTCCGATTGCCTCGTTCGCTGCGCTACCACCTCCTTAATGGACCAAGATGTTGGATCAAGTGTGGATTCGCGTTTTCTGCAAACACCCCCGCATTATATGCGTGGGGGCGGAAGCCGACGACTGTCGTTATATACATATATACATAAACAGCCGCACAGGAGGCATCATAGTACTTTCGGGCAAAAATATAAATACAGCCTTGATAACTCAATAAAACATTGTTTTTACAATGGATGTACATGTCACAAGAACATAATATTCTTCGAGCACTGAGCCTCTACCGAACCCTGTGTCACAATAGTGGTGGCCTCCATCTCCGCCCAGTACGTCTTGACACGGGCAAAGGCCATCCGCGCACCCTCTATGCATGCCGATCTCTTCATAGCATTGATGTGCGGCACAGCACCAAGGAATTATTGCACTAAACTAAAATAGCTATTCGGCCTTGGCCCTCCCGGCCACAGATGACCCACAACGGACCTTATGGCAAGTCCGAACAACCTATGGAGCTCGGCCCACTCGGCCATTCGCTCATTCAACAACAGCAGACGGACTGGAGCATGAAACTGTGACCAGAACAGCTTTTCCACTTCGCGATCTTTCTGATCCTTGAAGTACTCGGCCGCTTCAGCAGCACTTGCAGCCAAATCCACGTAAGTGCCCGCACAACTCCATAGTCAGTCAAGAGGAGCATACTTCGGATCTCTGAATTTAGTCCGCAACAAGAAGGGCTTCCCAGACACGATATCTGCAACTTGATGCAGCTCCTGCTTTGTCGCTCTAATTTTGGAGCGGGCTTCCTTGGCAGCTACCAGGGCCTTCTCCAGGTCCGTCGCCCTCGCTCGGCTTTCTTCTTCAAGAAGCTGGTAACGGTCAGCGGCATCGTTTAATTCTATAGCCATTTTGGCCATTCTTTCATTGCTTTCACAATGCGCGGCCTATTCGGCCCTCAACTCTTCGGCCGCCTTTAGAGCGGCCGCATTGGTACTCCTTGCTTGTTCCTTGGCTCGGGTAAGCTCCGCCAGAAGGGTCTCCATGGTAGCAGCTCCATCTGCAGTCACAACATATTAAAGATACTGGCATCATGCTCCTCTTATTATGTGACGATCACCAGAGAAATCACTTACCCTGTGCCTCGTCAAGCCATTGGTTGAAAAGCACGATATCGGCATCGGCCGCATCAAGTTGCCACTTTAGCTCGGTAAACGCATCAGTCCGGCTAGCCACCGGAGCCTCAGCCACATGCACATAAAGGCTGTCGGCTTATTACCTGGGAATATGATCCTCGGTTTGCCGCCGTTCTCGACGACAACCAGAGTCTCAAGGGCTACTATCTGCATAGGGCACACCTAACATGTGCGGTACTATAAAAACATACACTATTTCACGTACCTCAAAGCCTTTCAGCGGACTCATAAAGGCTTCATGCAATCCGCTTTTAGTGGATAAAATCCTTTCAATTACCGTACCCATCAGCGTACGATGCGCTTCTGAGACGGCCGCTTGCCCCAGAAGATCCCTCAGTGCGTCTGACCGCACTCTGTACGGTTCCGGACTCTTGTCATCGCTCTCCTTAGGAGCCGGATACTGAGGATTCCGGGTAGCCAAAGGGTTACCCTACGGCCTGTGCAGATCAGGAGATACCCTGCATGACGACACTTCAGGGTCGCCCGCCTCCGGAGGAAGGGTGTCAGGAGGAGGCGTTTCACTCTCCATCATCTCTGGAAGAAGATCCCCCGAAGACGAACTCTGTCGAGAAGGGCTGCGATCCGGACTACAATTTAAAAGCATCGGTTATTGTCTTCAGAAGTAAGGAAGGATATTTTCATTATTAAGTACTTTTTGATTACTTACAGCTCGGTAGAGGGCTGACCCCCCCGCGGACATTGCGCGGCAATAATACCCTCCAAGGTAGGACCCTCTGACGAAGATTTCTTCTCCCATTTGGAAACCTTAGTTTCCGGATCTTCAGAGGTAGTCCTCTTCCTTCCCCGGGGAAAGGGAATGTCAGATTCTTTCCCCTATTTATCCTCCCTCGCGGAGGCTCTCATCCCCTCGGTTGGGACGAGTAGAGAGTGAGGCCCGCTGTCCGCCTCTTTATTCCCCCCTTCATCTTCCTTTGAGGGCACTTGATAAGACGCCGACTCTAGCATTTTGCCCAGTACCGGATTGTCCAAGCCTTGAGGAAGGGGGGCCAGACACCTGATCATCTTTGCCTTTGTTATCCAGTCCTGGTCAAACAGCGACTTTTTAGAATGATGTCATGTTAAATAAAAGGACAGTGTGTTCGGCCATGAGATTACTTACTTGGGAAGCAGGGCGGTTGCAGCTCAAACCCACATCCTCGGTGGTGTCCGGACACTCTATTTGGGGTCCGAAGAATGATTTGTACATCTCTTCGAGCGTCATGCCAAGAATGCTGAATAGCTCGCGGTCCTTCCGGGTTAAATTCCCACATACGGAGGGGCCGACGTTTGCAAGGCTGGACTTGACGAACTAGCATAACTTGCATTACCATAACCAGACTGAAATCTCTCTCAAAGAGATCTCGGATACGGCTCTGCAATATTGGCATGTCTTTTGCTGGACCCCAGCTCAGCCCGCTGCTGATCCATGACATCAGTTGCGATGGGGGGCCCGAGCGAAAGGTGGGGGTGTCTACCCACTTGGCACTTCGGGGAGCTGTGATGTAAAACCACTCCCGCTACCACAACCTGGACTCCTCTGGGAAGGAACCCTCTGGCCAGGGAGCATCAGTGATTTTGCTTATTAAGGCACCTCCGCACTCTGCGTGCCGCCCCTCGATCATCTTCGGCTTCACATCGAAGGTCTTCAGCCACAGGCCGAAGTGAGGGGTAATGCGGAGGAAGGCCTCACATACGACAATAAATGACGAGATGTGATGAAGGGAATCCGGGGCCAGATCATGGAAATCCAGCCCATAATAGAACATAAGACCCCTACCAAAGGGATCTAGAGCGAGGACTAGTCCTCGGAGGGAGTGTGAGATGAACATGACACTCTCGGTGGGTTCGGGAGTAGGGATGACCTGCCCTCGGGCAGGCAGCCTATGCGAAATTTTGGCTGTTAGATATCTGGCCTCCCTCAGCTTCTTGATGTCCCCCTCTGTGACAGAGGAAAGCATCCACCGACCTTGAAGGTTGGATCCGGACATAGTTGAACGTCCGAAGCGCCTGACCTGAGCTTGGGTGTTAGAACTCGAGGCGGGGGAAGGATTGGATTGAGCACGAGAGGGAAAAAAGAAAAAGCCTCATCCTATTTATAAAGAGGGTGAATATCAAGCGTCCTCCTTGTGGCCGTTTTGGACTTGCCTAAGATCTAGGAGTCATACCAACAGGCACGGTTGGGTTACCCATGCCCGTATTGATGAGAATCCCGTAATAAGGGGGACACGATCTCTGCTTTGACAAGACGTGACAGAAAAACCGACTCGCAATATGCGCATTGCTGGTTGATAAAAACGGTTCAGATAAGGAACGGGCCATGACGTGATGTTGTGCTGCCAAAACATGTCAGCAGATTAGATTTATGGAAATATTATTCTCTCTACGGTGGGGTGTGGAACTTGTTTTGAAGAACCGAACACTATCCTTGTGTTCAAAATCTTCCATGAAGTATTTGGAGAAGAACCCGCCTTCCAATGCCGAATACAATACTGCGCGGCGGACTCTTCGTCATTGAAGCCTGGTTCAGGGGCTACTGAGGGAGTCCTGGATTAGGGGGTCTCTGGACAGCCGGACTATATCCTTCGGCCGGACTGTTGGACTATGAAGATACAATATTGAAGACTTCGTCCCATGTCCGGATGGGACTCTCCTTGGCGTGGAAGGCAAGCTAGGAAATATGGATATGTAAATCTCCTCCCTTGTAACCGACCTTGTGTAACCCTAGCCCCCTCTGGTGTCTATATAAACCGAAGGGTTTAGTCCGTAGGACAACAGACAATCATACCATAGGCTAGCTTCTAGGGTTTAGCCTCTACGATCTCGTGGTAGATCAACTCTTGTAATACTCATATCATCAAGAACAATCAAGCAGGGCGTAGGGTATTTTCTGTGGTGATTTTTTTGTGGTGACGGTAATGAGTTATTCTCCGAGAGGAGGTCTTGAGGGGTCTTCCCATGAGGGGTCTTAAATTTGCTTGGGGGATCTTCTCCGTAGAGGCTGCAATCTCTCGTGAAATAGACCTCAAGGGGATGAGCAAAGCTCTATCCCAAGTTCGCTATCACAATGCTAAACCTTGCTAGGAGGAGGTGGAAGAGTATTCATAGTCTAGAGGGGCGAAAGGGTACATGGGCTACGGCACAACAAGCTGTGCACAGACATGTGTCGGACGTCTGACAGTTACTAGTCGTCCAGTGTCTCGCAGGGGTCCGGACATCCAGTAAGTGTCAAATTTCTGACGTTTTGGTTCTGATGGGCATCTATCAGATTTTTGGTCGAGATTGGACGTCCGGTGCATCGGTCGTCCGGTTGGTCCCAAACTTCTGGTGTTTTGGCTCTGACCCACAGGTGCCAGATTTCTGGTGGTGGACAGGCATTTGGGCGTTGTAGGCTGAAGGTCGTCCGGTAAGCTTCGAACATCCAACCGCTGTAGACTTCACCGGCTGGGCCTTCGGGCAGTAGGATCTGCTAGGCGTCGGATGTCCGGTCCTTGTTAGACGTCCAGTCCTTGCCAGTCGTCCGACTGCTGTATCTTCCAGGCGGCTATTCCCTTTGGTCCTTGCGCTCAGTGTCCTCGCCGTCTTGTCCACTTGGCTTAGAATCTTCACGTCCTTCATCTTGGTACCTGATCATGCATAGAGTCTATGCTTTAGGTAGTATCCATTTCTCACATGCATCATATGGGAGGTTATTAAGGAGATATGTCACCTCAGTTTCGAGTGCTCTTACACGTGATCGTGTTATCGGTCCGTTTGGTACTTGAGGAGACGGATCCATGGGGATGAACCTAGTGATGGAAATATTCTCTAGAGGCAATAATAAAGTTGTTATTATTATATTTCCTTATTCATGATAAAGGTTTATTATTCATGCAACTCTCGAGTCCCTAGTGAGCCTCTACTAGACTAGCCCGTTGACCAAAGATGGTTAAGGTTTCCTAACCATAGACATGTGTTGTCACTTGATAACGGGATCACATCATTAGGAGAATGATGTGATGGACAAGACCCATATGTTAGCTTAGCATATGATCATTCAGTTTATTGCTATTGTTTTCTTAATGTCAAATACATATTCCTTCGACTATGAGATCATGCAACTCTCGGATACTGGAGGAATACCTTGTGTGCTATCAAACATCACAACCTAACTGGGTGATCATAAAGATGCTCTACAGGTATCTCCGAAGGTGTCTGTTGATTTGGCATGGATTGAGATTAGGATTTGTCTCTTTGTGTATTGGAGAGGTATCTCTAGGCCCTCCCGGTAATACACAACACAAGAAGCATGGAAGCAAAGGGAGTTAGGAGTTATTTACAAGATGATGTATTACGAAACGAGTAGAGAGACTTGCCAGTAATGAGATTTAACTAGGTATGAAGATACCGACGATCGAATCTTGGGCAAGTAACATACCGATAGACAAAGGGAATTACGTATGTTGTCATAAGGTTTGTCCAATAAAGATCTTTGTAGAATATGTAGGAACCAATATGGGCATCCAGGTTCCACTGTTGGTTATTGACCGGAGAGGTGTCTCGGTCATGTATACATAGTTCTCGCCGATATAGTGTTATATGAGTAATGTGATTTGTTGACCGAATGTTGTTCGAAGTCCCAAATGAGATCACGAAAATCAAGAGGAGCTCCAGAATGGTCCGGAGTTAAAGATTGGTATGTAGGACGATGCTATTTGGACATGAAAAGGTTTCAGAGTGTATCAGGTAGTCATCGGATCATAAGAATGAGTTTCGGGAGGCCCCGGGAAGTTTATGGGCCTAATGGGCCAAGGGGAGGTACACACCAGCCCACAAGGGGACTGGCATGCCCTCTCCCAAGCCGTCAGACCTGGAGAAGAAATGGGGGAGGACTTTCCCCTCCTGCCTTCCCCTCCTCATGGGAGAAAGGAAAGGGGGGCGCCACCTCCTCCTGCCTTCTCTGTGGTGCCAACCAAGGAAGGGGCGCTAGAGGGCAGGAGCCCAAGGGGACTGGTCAGCCACCCTTGGGGCGCCTCCTGGCTGCCTCCCCTCCCCCCACTATATATATAAGGAAGGGGGCACCACACAAGACCACGACAATCTCTTAGACGTGTGCGGCGCCCCTCTCCACAGTTTAGTCCTCCATCCAGTTTCTCCGCAGTGCTCAGCGATACCCTGTGAGAACAAGTTCACCATCATCGACACCACACCGTCGTGCTGCCGGAACTCATCTACTACTTCGCCCATCTTTCTGGATCAAGAAGCCGAGGACGCCATCGAGCTGAACGTGTGTTGAACGTGGAGGTGCCGTACGTTCAATACTTGATCAGTTAGATTGCGAAGAAGTTCGACTACGTCAACCACGTTAATAAATGCTTCCACCTTACGGTCTACAAGGGTACGTAGACACACTCTTCCCTCTCGTTGCTATGCATCTCCATGGATAGATCTTGCGTGTGCATAGAATTTTTTTTGTTTTCCATGCAACGTTCCCCAACAGTGGTATTAGAGCTAGGTCTATGCGTAGATGATATGCACGAGTAGAAAACAAAGGAGTTGTGGGCGGTGATGGTTATACTGCTTACCACCAACCTCTTATTTTGATTCAGGGATATTGTGGGATGAAGCGGCCCGGACCAACCTTACATGTCCATGCACATGAGACCAATTCCACCGACCAACATGCAACTTGTTTTGCATAAAGGTGGTTGGTGGGTGTCTGTTTCTCCTACTTTAGTTGAATTGAATTTGACTACGGCCGGTCCTTGAAGAAAGTTAAAATAGCAAACTTGATAATTATCATTGTGATTTTGGCATAGCTAAGAACAGTTCTTGCTAGAAGCCCGTAGCAGCCATGTAAAATTTGCAACAACAAAGTAGAGGAATCTAACTTGTCTTTGCAGCGCATGTTGTGATGTGATATGGTTAGGATATGATGTGATATATGTTTATGTATGAGATGATCATGTTTTGTAGTATCGACAACTGGTAGGAGCCTTAGGGTTGTCTCTCAATTATTTTATGAAATGCAAGCGCGATGTAATTGCTTTACCTTATTGAGGGAGTCTTGGATTAGGTGGTCTCCGGACAAACTGACTATATCCTTCGGTCGGACTGTTGGACTATGAAGATACAAGATTGAAGACTTCGTCCCGTGTCCGGATGGGACTCTCCTTGGCGTGGAAGGCAAGATAGGCAATACGGATATGTAAATCTTCTCCCTTGTAACCGACCTTGTGTAACCCTAGCCCCCTCCGGTGTCTATATAAACCGGAGGGTTTAGTCTGTAGGACAACAAACAATCATACCATAGGCTAGCTTCTAGGGTTTAGCCTCTACGATCTCGTGGTAACTCAACTCTTGTAATACTCATATCATCAAGAACAATAAAGCATGACGTAGGGTATTACCTCCATCAAGAGGGTCCGAACCTGGGTAAACATCGTGTCCCCTACCTCCTGTTACCATCCGCCTTAGACGCACAGTTCGGGACCCCCTACCCGAGATCCGCCGGTTTTGACACCGACACTTTTCACTATGCGTTAGCAATAGTTGTAGAAGCAATAGTAGGCGAGACGACCCCGACCCAACGATGGAGATCAAGGCGTCGAGCCGGTGATGATGGAGATCATGACGATGCTTTGGAGATGGAGATCAAAAGCACAAGATGGTGTCGGCCATATTATGTCACATATTTTTGATTGCAAGTGATGTTTATCCTTTATGCATCTTATTTTGGTTAGAACGGGGGGGGGGGGGTAGCATTATAAGATGATCCCTTCACTAATCAAGATAAAAGTGTTCTCTCCGAGTATGCACCGTTGCCAAAGTTCGTAGTTTCGAAGCACCTCGTGATGATCGGGTGTGATAGACTCTACGTTCACATACAATGGGTGTAAGACACTTTTGCACATGCAGAATACTTGGGTTAAACTTGAAGAGCCTAGCATGTACAGACATGGATTTGGAACACTGTAGACTGATAGGTCGAACGTGAGTCATATAGTAGATATGATCAACATAGAGATGTTCACCATTGATGACTACCCCATCTCACGTGATGATCAACATGGGTTAGTTGATTTGGATCATGTACCACTTAGATAACTTGAGAGATGTTTATTTAAGTAGGAGTTCATTAGCAATTTGATTAATCAAACTTAATTTATCATGGCCCTTGCTACCATTCCCCTGAATTTTAATATGTTCCTAGAGAAAGCTAAGTTGAAAGATGATGGTAGCAACTGCACGGACTGGGTCCGTAACTTGAGGATTATCCTCATTGCTGCACAGAAGAATTATGTCCTTGATGCACCACAAGGTGATAGATCTGATGCAGGAGCTACTGCACATGTTACAAACGTCTGGCAGACTCGATCCGATGACTACTCAATAGTTCAGTGTGTCATGCTTTACGACTTAGAGCCGGGACTTGAAAGACATTTTGAATGTCATGGAGCATATGAAATGTTCCAAGCTAATGCCCGGGTTGAGAGATATGGAGTCTCCAACAAGTTCTATAGCTGCAAGATGTAGGAAAATAGTTCTGTCAGTGAAAACATACTAAAAATGTCCGGGTATCATAACTGATAACCCACTAGTATAGGGGATCAATTGTTGCGTCTTTCGATAAGTAAGAGTGTCAAACCCAATGAGGAGCTAAAGGCAGAACAAATATTCCCTCAAGTTCTATCGACCACCGATACAACTCTACGCACGCTTGACGTTCGCTTTACCTAGAACAAGTATGAAACTAGAAGTACTTTGTAGGTGTTGTTGGATAGGTATGCAAGATAATAAAGACCAAGTAAATAAAAAGTAGGGGCAGTTTAGATAAAGACACAACTAAGTTGGTTTTAGTAAAGTGCTCGTTGTTACGAGAAAGTTATTTGTCCCTAGGCAATCGATAACTAGACAGGTAATCATTATTACAATTTTATTTGAGGGAGAGGCATAAGCTAACATACTTTCTCTACTTGGATCATATGCACTTATGATTGGAACTCTAGCAAGCATCCACAACTACTAAAGATTCATTAAGGTAAAACCCAACCATAGCATTAAAGCATCAAGTCCCCTTTATCCCATACGCAACAACCCCCTTACTCGGGTTTGTGTTTCAGTCACTCACGCAACCCACTATAAGCGAATCATGAACATATTGCAACACCCTACAACGGGGATCCCTCACGCTTGCGCGACACGGAGAGCACCATAGGACAACACCAATAATAAAACATGCAACTCAAACCAATCTTGATCATCAAATAGCCATTAGGACAAAACGGATCTACTCAAACATCATAGGATAGCCATACATCATAGGGAAATAATATATAGCGTTGAGCACCATGTTTAAGTAGAGATTACAGCGGGTAAGAGAGAGGTTGCACCGCTGCATAGAGGGGGGAAGAGTTGGTGGTGAAGGCGGTGAAGTTGTTGGTGAAGATGACGATGATGGTGATGGCCCCGGTGGCACTCCGGCGCCACCGAAAGCAAGGGGGAGAGGGCCCCCCTTCTTCTTCTTCTTCCTTGACCTCCTCCCTAGATGGGAGAAGGGTTTCCCCTCTGGTCCTTGGCCTCCATGGCATGGGAGGGGCGAGAGCGCCTCCGAGATTGGATCTGCCTCTCTGTCTCTCTGTCTCTCTCTGTTTCTGCGTTCTATTCTGCTGCCCTTTCACCGTTTCTTTTATATCCGGAGATCCGTAACTCCGATTGGAAGGAAACCTTCGCTGTGATTTTTCTTCTTCCGAAAATTAGCTTTCTTGCGGCCGAAGAAGGGCGTCAACCGCCTTACAGGTGGGTCACGAGGGTCAGGGGCGCGCCCTAGGGGGGGGTGCCCCCCTACCTCGTGCCCACCTCGGACACTGGTTCATGTTGATTTTTCCTCTCGATTTTCCAAATATTCCGAAAAGTATCTCCGTTCGTTTTTATCCCGTTTGGACTCCGTTTGATATGGATATTCTGTGAAACCAAAAACATGCAACAGACAGGAACTGGCACTGGGCACTGGATCAATATGTTAGTCCCAAAAATAGTATAAAAAGTTGCCAAAAAGTATATGGAAGTTGTAGAATATTGTCATGGAACAATCAAAAATTATAGATAGGACGGAGACGTATCAGCATCCCCAAGCTTAATTCCTTCTTGTCCTCGAGTAGGTAAATGATAAAAAAGATAATTTTTGATGTGGAATGCTACCTAGTATAATCTTGATCACATGTCTAATCATGGCATGTATATTAAGACACGAGTGATTCAAAGCAATAGTCTATCATTTGACATAAAAACAATAATACTTCAAGCCCACTAATAAAGCGATCATGTCTTTTCAAAATAACAAGGCCAAAGAAAGTTATCCCTACAAAATCATATAGTCTGGCTATGCTCCATCTTCACCACACAAAATACTCACATCATGCACAACCCTGATGACAAGCCAAGCAATTCTTTCATACTTTTGACATTCTCAAACCTTTTCAACTTTCACAGAATACATGAGCATGAGCCATGGACATAGCACTATAGGTGGAATAGAATGGTGGTTGTGGAGAAGACAAAAAGGAGAAGATAGTCTCACATCAACTAGCCGTATCAACGGGCTATGGAGATGCCCATCAATAGATATCAATGTGAGTGAGTAGGGATTGCCATGCAACAGATGCACTAGAGCTATAAGTGTATGAAAGCTCCAACTGAAATTAAGTGGGTGTGCATCCAACTTGCTTGCTCATGAAGACCTCAGGCATTTGAGGAATCCCATCATCAGAATATACAAGCCAAGTTCTATAATGAAAATTCCCACTAGTATATGAAAGTGATAACTCAAGAGACTCTCTATATGAAGAACATGGTGCTACTTTGAAGCACAAGTGTGGAAAAAGGATAGTAGCACTGCCCCTTCTCTCTATTTCTCTAATTTATTTTTGTTTTTTTGGTGGGCTTCTTTGGCCTCTTTTATTTTTTTTGTAAAGTCCGGAGTCTCATCCCGACTTATGGGGGAATCATAGTCTCCATCACCCTTTCCTCACTAGGGCAATGCTCTAATAATGATGATCATCACACTTTTATTTACTTACAACTCAATATTACAACTCGATACTAGAACAAAGTATGACTCTATATGGATGCCTCCGGCGGTGTACCAGGATGTGCAATGATCTAGCGTAGCAATGACATCAAAAAAAGGACAAGCCATGAAAACATCATGCTAGCTATCTTATGATCATGCAAAGCAATATGACAATGAATGCTCAAGTCATGTATATGATGATGATGAAAGTTGCATGGCAATATATCTCGGAATGGCTATGGAAATGCCATGATAGGTAGGTATGGTGGCTGTTTGGAGGAAGGTATATGGTGGGTTTATGGTACCGACGAAAGTTGTGCGGTACTAGAGAGGCTAGCAATGATGGAAGGGTGAGAGTGCGTATAATCCATGGACTCAACATTAGTCATAAAGAACTCACATACTTATTGCAAAAATCTATTAGTCATCGAAACAAAGTACTACGCGCATGCTCCTAGGGGGATAGATTGGTAGGAAAAGACCATCGCTCATCCCCGACCGCCACTCATAAGGAAGACAATCAATAAATAAATCATGCTCCGACTTCGTTACATAACGGTTCACCATACGTGCATGCTATGGGAATCACAAACCTCAACACAAGTACTTCTAGAATTCACAACCACCCACTAGCATGACTCTAATATCACCATCTTTATATCGCAAAACTATTGCAAGTAATCAAACATATCATATTCAGTGATCTAGAAGTTTTATGTAGGATTTTGTGACTAACCATGTGAATGACCAATTCCTGTCATCTCCCTAAATAGATATAAGTGAAGCAAGAGAGTTCAATTCTTTCTACAAAATATATTCCCATGCTCTAACAAATATAAGTGAAGCAAAAGAGCATTCTACAAATGGCGGTTGTCTATGTAAAGAGAAACAGGCAATCCAAACTTCAAATGATATAAGTGAAGCACATGAAGCATTCTATAAAGCCATACTCAAAAGATATAAGTGAAGTGCAATGAGCATTCTATAAATCAACCAAGGACTATATCATACAAGCATGGTGCATAAAAGAAAATTGAAAACTAAATGCAAAAGACGCTCCAAGATTACACATATCGCATGAACGAAATGAATCCGAAAACATACCGATATTTGTTGAAGAAAGAGGGGATGCCTTCCCAGAATCCCCAAGCTTAGACGCTTGAGTCTCCTTGAATATTTACTTGGGGTTCCTCAGGCATCCCCAAGCTTGAGCTCTTGCCTCTCTTCCTTCTTCTCACATCGAGACCTTCTCGATCATCGAACACTTCATCCATACAAAACTTCAACAGAAAACTCGGTAATATCCATTAGTATAATAAAGCAAATCACTACTCTAAGTACTTTTGCAAACCAATTCATATTTTGTTTTTTCATTGTGTCTACTGTAATATAACCTTTTCATGGCTTAATCCACTAATTTAAATTGATAGTTTCATCAAAACAAGCAAACTATGCATCAAAAACAGAATCTGTCTAAAACAGAACAGTCTGTAATAATCTGAACATTCCCATTCTTCTGATACATGAAAAATTCTACCAAAATTAGGAAAAATAAAAAAAATTATAGGAAGACAGTGCAAAAGAATAAGAACCATTTGACGTTCCAGCTAAAAATGTAAAATCGCGCACTACAGCCAAAGTTTCTGTCCTGCACCGTACAAACCATCAAGCAAATGTAAACATCCTAAAGGCAAACCTTGGCACACTATTTTTATAATACAATGGAATTGTACAAGGGGATAATTATTTTTATTGAAAAGTTTCTGTAATAAAGATTCACAAAGTTTCCGTGAGCATGAACAAAGTTCAAGGCTAGCTCCCACTTCAACAATGCTTGTCTTTCTCACTTTTGCTTTCCTTTTTGAAAAAGTTTTGGGTTCCCCTCTTTATTTTTGTTATTTTTAAACTATATAAAAGCAATCAACAGAAATAAATGACTCTCTAAAACTTCCGGGTTGTCTCCCTGGCAGCACTTTCTTTAAAGCCATTAAGCTAGGCATATAGTGCTCATGTAATGGATCCACCCGGATCCCAAGGTATATCAAAGCCAATTTTAATTAACAATGATTTGTAATTTAGTGGTGAGCACAACGTAACATATATTATGTAATGACGAAGTCTAACTCTCTTCCTATGCATCGGCATGTCATAAAAGAACAATTCATGCACACAAGGTAAAGGCCAATGCATAGTATAAACAGTTTCTTGCAATTTTATCATGTGGGAAGCATAGAGAGGTGGAGATATAGTTCCTCTCTCATAATAATTGCAAGTAGGAGCAGCAAGCACATGCATATTATATTCATCAAAAAATTCATGTGCAACGGTAGAAGGCAACCTATCAATATAATCCTTAATAAGTGCAAACTTCTCCGATATAGTGTAGTCGGGAGAATTCAAAAAGATAATAGGACTCTCATGCGTGGGTGCAATAGCAACAATTTCATATTTAACATAAGGGACTATAGCAAGTTCATCTCCATAAGCATAATTCATATTGGAATCTTGGCCATAAGCATCATCAAAAAGGGATATTTCAAAAGAATCCAAGGGATCATAACAGTCATCATAGCAATCATCCTTCAGTAAGCACGGAGGGGAATTAAACAATGTATGAGTTGGAGAGTTACTCTCATTAGAAGGTGGGCACGGGTGATCAATCCTCTCTTCCTCCTTTTGTTCTTCGCTCTCTGCCTCATCTTTTTCATCCAATGAGCTCACAGTTTCATCAATTTCATCTTCCATAGATTCCTGCAAAATGTTAGTCTCTTCTTGGACAACGGAGACTTTCTCAATAAGTGCATTAATTTCGGAATTGTATTCATAATTCTCATAGCAATATTTGAGGATAGCTAAATTTTCAGATCTATAAACAGCGTCATCAAAATCTTCAAAGTCTTTACACATAGATTCAATTTCATAAGCACCCATAAAAGCAACAAATTCTTCTATTTGTTCCACATCATAGTAATCATATATACCATTAGCATAAGAAGCTAAGGTTTTATTATCATTGAATTTGCATGAAAAGGGAAGGTGTGGAGCCTTCATCCTAGAGCAACAAGTATAATCATAACTCACGCATAATTGCCAAGAATACCACTTCAATATATGAATTTGATCCCATAATAGTTTCCCTTTTTGTGTCAAGCAATAATACCTAAAGTATTCACGTTGATCCAACGTTACTCCCATTACATAATTAAATGGGGTTTTCTCAGGATTATTAAAGTAGTACATAATATCTTTCACATAACCAGCATCGAGGGTTTTAGGAGGTTCCCCATCTCCATGAGAAGAAAGTACACCTAATTTTTTTGGTATTTCGGGTTCCATATCCATAACTAAATATAGAGAACAACTAAGAATAGCAAATAAAAATTACTTAGTGATAAAGCAAACAAGAACACACGAGAATATTCACCCCACGCTATTGCTCCCCGGCAACGGTGCCAGAAAAAGGTCTTGATAACCCACAAGTATAGGGGATCAATTGTAGCCTCTTTCGATAAGTAAGAGTCCTGAACCCAACGAGGAGCTAAAGGCAGAACAAATATTCCCTCAAGTTCTATCGACCACCGATACAACTCTACGCACGCTTGACGTTCGCTTTACCTAGAACAAGTATGTAACTAGAAGTACTTTGTAGGTGTTGTTGGATAGGTATGCAAGATAATAAAGCGCAAGTAAATAAAAAGTAGGGGCTGTTTAGATAAAGACACAACTAAGTTAGTTTTAGTAAAGAGCTTGTTGTTATGAGAAAGTTATTTGTCCCTAGGCAATCGATAACTAGACCAGTAATCATTATTACAATTTTATTCGAGGGAGAGGCATAAGCTAACATACTTTCTCTACTTGGATCATATGCACTTATGATTGGAACTCTAGCAAGCATCCACAACTACTAAAGATTCATCAAGTCCCCTTTATCCCATACGCAACAACCCCCTTACTCAGATTTGTGTTTGAGTCACTCATGCAAACCACTATAAGCGAATCATGAACATATTGCAACACCCTACAGCGGGGATCCCTCATGCTTGAGCGACACGGAGAGCACCATAGGACAACACCAATAATAAAACATGCAAATCAAACCAATCTTGATCATCAAATAGCCATTAGGACAAAACATATCTACTCAAACATCATAAGATAGCCATGCATCATAGGAAAATAATATATAGCGTTGAGCACCATGTTTAAGTAGAGATTACAACGGGTAAGAGAGAGGTTACACTGCTGCATAGAGGGGGGAAGAGTTGGTGGTGAAGGCGGTGAAGTTGTTGATGAAGATGATGGTGATGATGATGGCCCCCGGTGGCACTCCGGTGCCACCGGAAGCAAGGGGGAGAAGGCCCCCCTTCTTCTTCTTCTTCTTCTTCTTCTTCTTCCTTGACCTCCTCCCTAGATGGGAGAAGGGTTTCCCCTCTGGTCCTTGGCCTCCATGGCGTGGGAGGGGCGAGAGCCCCTCCGAGATTGGATCTATCTCTCTCTGTTTCTGTGTTCTATTCAGCTGCCCTTTCACCGTTTCTTTTATATCCGGAGATCCGTAACTCCAACTGGAACGAAACCTTCGCCTTGATTTTTTTCTTCTGAAAATTAGCTTTCTTCCGGCCGAAGAAGGGCGTCAACCGCCTTATAGGTGGGTCACGAGGGGCAGGGGCGCGCCCTATGGGGGGGGGGCGCCCCCTACCTCGTGCCCACCTTGGACACTGGTTCACATTGATTTTTCCTCCAGATTTTCCAAATATTCCGAAAAGTATCTCCGTCCGTTTTTATCCATTTGGACTCCGTTTGATATGGATATTCTGTGAAACCAAAAACATGCAACACACAAGAACTGGCACTAGGCACTGGAATAATATGTTAGTCCCAAAAATAGTATAAAAAGTTGCCAAAAAGTATATGGAAGTTGTAGAATATTGGCATGGAACAATCAAAAATTATAGATACGACGGAGACGTATCAATAACCACTTGAGTCAGCTAGGAATTGATCTTCCATTTAAGAATGTTATTGACAGAGTTCTTCAGTCATTGCCACCAAGCTACAAAGTCTTCGTGATGAACTATAATATGCAAGGGATGATGAAAACAATTCCCGATCTCTTTGCAATGTTTAAGGCCGCGGAGGTAGAAATCAAGAAGGAGCATCAAGTGTTGATGGTTAACCAGACCACTAGTTTCAACAAAAAGGGCAAGGGAAAGAAAGGGAACTTCAAGAATAATGGAAAGAAAGTTGCCGCTCCCGTGGAGAAACCCAAGCTTGAAATTGAGTGCTTCTACTGCAAAGGAAATGGTCACCGGAAGCGGAACTGCCCCAAATACTTGGCGGATAAGAAGGGTGGCAAAGTGAACATAGGTATATTTGATATACATGGTACTGATGTGTACGATACTAATGCTTGTAGTAGCACATGGGTATTTGATACTGGTTCGGTTGCTCATATTTGTAACTTGAAATAGGAGCTATGAAATAAACGAAGATTGGCTAAGTACGAGGTGACGATGCATGTCACGAATGGTTCCAAGGTCGATGTGATCATCGTCGGCACGCTACCTCTACATCTACCTTCGGGATTAGTTTTAAACCTCAATAATTGTTATTTTTTGCCAGCGTTGAGCATGAACATTATATCTGGATCTTGTTTATTGCGAGACGATTATTCATTTAAATCAGATAATAATGGTTGTCCTATTTATATGAGTAATATCTTTTATGGTGATGCAACCTTGATGAATGGTCTATTCTTATTGAATCTCAATCATAGTGATACAAATATTCATAATACTGATGCCAAAAGTTGCAAAGTTGATAATGATAGTGCAACATACTTGTTGCACTACCATTTAGGTCATATTGGTGTAAAGCACATGAAAAAACTCCATGCGGATGGACTTTTGGAATCACTTGATCATGAATCATTTGATACTTGCGAATGCCTCGTGGGAAAGATGACTAAAACTCCGATCTCCGGAACAATGGAGCGAGCTAATGACTTATTGGAAATAATACATACTGATGTATGCGGTCCGATGAGTGTTAAGGCATGTGGCGGGTATCATTATTTTCTGACCTTCACAGATGATTTGAGTAGGTATGGATATATCTACTTGATGAAACACAAGTTTGAAACATTTGAAAAGTTCTAGGAATTTCAGAGTGAAGTAGAGAATCAACGTATCAAGAAAATAAAGTTTCTACGATCTGATCACGGAGGCGAATATTTGAGTTACGAGTTTGGCCTTCATTTAAAACAATGTGGAATCGTTTCACAACTTATGCCACCTGGAACACCACAGCGTAATGGTGTGTCCGAACATCGTAACCGTACTTTATTAGATATGGTGCGTTCTATGATGTCTCTTACCGATTTTCCACAATCATTTTGGGGTTATGCATTAGAGACAGTCGCATTCACATTAAATAGGGCACCGTCTAAATTCGTTTAGACGACAACGTATGAACTATGGTTTGGCAAGAAACCTAAGCTGTCATTTCTTAAAGTTTGGGGATGTGACACTGATAAGCTCGAACCGAAATCGGAGAAGCACGTCTTCATAGGATACCCTAAGGAAACTATTGGGTACACCTTCTACCACAGATCTGAAGGCAAGACTGTTGTTGCCAAGAATGGGTCCTTTCTAGAGAAGGAGTTTCTCTCGAAAGAAGTGAGTGGGAGGAAAGTAGAACTTGATGAGATAATTATACCTTCTCTTGAATTAGAAAGTAGCACATTAGAGAAAACCGTTCCCGTAATGCCTACACTAACTGGAGAGGAAGCTAATGATGATGATCATGAAACTTAGGACCAAGTTACTACTCAACCTCGTAGGTCAACTAGAGCATGCTCTGTACCAGAGTGGTACGGTAATCTTGTCCTAGAAGTCATGTTATTAGACCATGGCAAACCTACGAACTATGAAGAAGCTATGATGAGCCCAGATTCTGAGAAATGGCTTGAGGCCATGAAATCTGACATAGGATCCATGTATGAGAACAAGTATGGTCTTTGGTGGATTGCCCGATGATCCGCAATCCATTGAGAATAAACGGATCTTCAAGAAGAAGACACGCTGATGGTAATGTCACTATCTGCAAAGCTTGACTTGTTGCAAAAGGTTTTCGACAAGTTCAAGGAGTTGACTATGATGAGACTTTCTCATCCGTAGTGATGCTTAAGTCAGTCTGAATCATGTTAGCAATTGCCGCATTTCATCATAATTATGAAATCTGGCAAATGTGAGTCAAAACTGCATTTCCTTAAAGGATTTCTTAAAGAAGAGTTGTATATGATGCAACCAGAAGGTTTTGTCAATCCTAAAGGTGCTAACAAAGTGTGCAAGCTCCAGCGATCCATCTATGGACTGGTGCAAGCATCTCGGAGTTGGAATATACGCTTTGATGGGGTGATCAAAGCATATGGTTTTATACAGACTAATGGCGAAGCCTGTATTTCCAAGAAAGTGAGTGGTAGCTCTGTAGCATTTCTGATATTATATATGGATGACATATTGTTCATTGGAACCTATGAACTATGAAGAAGCTATGATGAGCCCAGATTCTGATAAATGGCTTGAGGCCATGAAATCTGACATAGGATCCATGTATGAGAACAAGTATGGACTTTGGTGGATTGCCTGATGATCCGCAATCCATTGAGAAAAAATGGATCTTCAAGAAGAAGACAGACGCTGATGGTAATGTCACTATCTACAAAGCTCGACTTGTTGCAAAAGGTTTTCGACAAGTTCAAGGAGTTGACTATGATGAGACTTTCTCACCCGTAGTGATGCTTAAGTTAGTCTGAATCATGTTAGCAATTGCCGCACTTCATCATAATTATGAAATCTGGCAAATGGATGTCAAAACTGCAGTCCTTAAAGCATTTCTTAAAGAAGAGTTGTATATGATGCAACTAGAAGGTTTTTTCAATCCTAAAGGTGCTAACAAAGTGTGCAAGCTCCAGCGATCCATCTATGGACTAGTGCAAGCATCTCGGAGTTGGAATATACGCTTTGATGTGGTGACCAAAGCATATGGTTTTATACAGACTTATGGTGAAGCCTGTATTTCCAAGAAAGTGAGTGGCAACTCTGTAGCATTTATGATATTATATGTGGATGACATATTGTTTATTGGAAATGATATAGTATTTATAGATAGAATAAAAGGATACTTGAATAAGAATTTTTCAATGAAATACCTCGGTGAAGTTTCTTATATATTGGGCATCATGATCTTCAAGGATGGATCGAGACGCTTAATAGGACTTTCACAAAGCACATACCTTGACAAAGTTTTGAAGAAGTTCAAAATGGATCTATCAAAGAAAGGGTTCTTGCATGTGTTACAAGGTGTAAAATTGAGCCAGACTCAAAGCCCGACCACTATAGAAGATAGAGATAAAATGAAAGTCATTCCATATGCCTCAACCATAGGTTCTATCATGTATGCTATGTTGTGTACAGACCTGATGTGTGCCTTGCCATAACTTTGGCAGGGAGGTACCAAAGTAATCCAGGAGTGGATCACTGGACAGAGGTCAAGAACATCCTAAAGTACCTGAAAAGGACCAAGGATATGTTTCTCGTTTATGGAGGTGATGAAGAGTTCGTCGTAAATGGTTATGTCGATGGTAGCTTCGACACTAATTCGAATGACTCTAAGTCACAAACCAGATACATATTTATATTGAATGGTGGAGCTGTCAGTTGGTGCAGTTCCATGCAAAGAATCGTGGTAGGATCTATGTTTGAAGCGGAGTACATAGTTTCTTTGGAAGCAGCACATGAAGGATTCTGGATGAAGGAGTTCATATCCGATCTAGGTGTAATACCCAGTGCATCGGGTCCAATGAAAATATTTTGTGACAACACTGGAGCAATTGCCTTAGCAAAGGAATCCAGGTTTCACAAGGGAACCAAACACATCAAGAGACGCTTCAACTCCATTCATGAAAAGGTCAAGGATGGAGACATAGAGATTTCCAAAATACATATGAATCTGAATGTAGCAGATCCATTGACTAAGCCTCTTCCATGAGCAAAACATGATCAGCACCAAGACTCCATGGGTGTTAGATTCATTACAATGCAATCCAGATTATTGACTATAGTGCAAGTGGGAGAATGATGGAAATATGCCCTAGAGGCAATAATAAAGTTCTTATTATTATATTTACTTATTCATGATAAAGGTTTATTATTCATGCTAGAATTGTATTGATCGGAAACTTAGATACATTTGTGGATACATAAACAAATACCATGTCCCTAGTGAGCCTCTACTAGACTAGCTCATTGATCAAAGATGGTTAAGGTTTCCTAACCATATACATGTGTTGTCACTTGATAACGGGATCACATCATTAAGAGAATGATGTGATGGACAAGACCCATATGTTAGCTCAGCATATGATCGTTCAGTTTATTGCTATTGCTTTCTTAATGTCAAATACATATTCCTTCGAGTATGAGATCATGCAACTCCCGGATACGGAAGGAATACCTTGTGTGCTATCAAACGTCACAATGTAACTAGGTGATCATAAAGATGCTCTACAGGTATCTCCGAACATGTCCGTTGAGTTGGCATGGATCGATATTAGGATTTGTCACTCTGTGTATCAGAGAGGTATCTCTAGGCCCTCTCAGTAATACAGATCACAAGAAGCTTGCAAGCAAAGTGACTAAGGAGTTTGTTACAAGATGATGTATTACGGAACGAGTAAAGAGACTTGTTGGTAATGAGATTGAACTAGGTATCAAGATACCGACGATTCAATCTTGGGCAAGTAACATACCGATAGACAAAGGGAATTACATATGTTGTCATAAGGTTTGACCGATAAAGATCTTCGTAGAATATGTAGGAACCAATATGGGCATCTAGGTTCCTCTATTGGTTATTGACCGAAGAGGTGTCTTGGTCATGTCTACATAGTTCTCGAACTCGTAGGGTCCACACGCTTAACGTTCATTGACGATATAGTGTTATATGAGTTATGTGATTTGGTGACCGAATGTTGTTCGGAGACCCGGATGAGATCACGGATATGACGAGGAGCTCTGGAATGGTCCGGAGGTAAATATTGATATATAAGATGATGCTATTTGGACACCAGAAAGGATTCGGAGTGTATCTGGTAGTCATTGGATCATCGAAAGGGGTTTCGCGAGGTCTATGGGCCTAATGGGCCAAGGGGAGGCACACACCTGCCCACAAGGGGGTTGGTGCACCCTCTCCCTGGCCGTCGGGCCTAGAGAATGAAAGGGGGAGGAGTATCCCCTCCTGCCTTCCCCTCCTCAAGGGAGAAAGGAAAGGGGGGCGCCACCTCCTCGTGCCTTCTCCCTGGTGCCACACAAGGAAGGGGCGCTAGAGGGCAGGAGCCCAAGGGGGCCGGCCGGCCACCCTTGGGGCACCTCCTGGCTTCCTCCCCTCCCCCACCCCCACTATATATATGAGCGAGGGGCCACACAAGACCACGACAATCTCTTAGCCATGTGAAGTGCCCCTCTCCATAGTTTAGTCCTCCGTCTAGTTTTTTCATAGTGCTCAGTGAATCCTTGTGGGAACAAGTTCACCATCATCGACACCACACCTTCGTGTTGCCGAAACTAATCTACTACTTCGGCCGTCTTGCTGGATCAAGAAGGCGAGGACGTCATCGATCTGAACATGTGCTGAACGCGAAGGTCAGTACGTTCGGTACTTGATCATTTGGATCGCGAAGAAGCTCGACTACAACAACCACATTAATAATCGCTTCTGCTTTACGGTCTACGAGGGTACATGGACACACTCTCCCCTCTCATTGCTACGCATCTCCATGGATACATCTTGCGTATGCGTGGAATTCATTTTTCCGTGCAACGTTCACCAAGACCTAGGATGCTCTGCGTCATGCAACAAGGTAGGCCAATCCTTTTTGTAGCAAAGGACATGCCAAAATAATATCCTATGGTAAGAAAAGCGTTCTTGAGGACACACAGGAATTTCGTCTAGTCACTTTCATCATGTTGGTTTGATTCGCGTTCCCTACTTTGATAATTTGATATGTGGGTGGACCGGTGCTTGGGTGTTGTTCTTACTTGAACAAGCCTCCCACTTATGATTAACCCATCTCGCAAGCATCCACAACTATGAAAGAAGAACTAAGATAAAATCTAACCATAACAATAAACATATGGATCCAAATCAGCCCCTTACAAAATATGCGCATAAACTAGAGTTCAAGTTTCTGTCATTCTAGCAACGCATCATCTAATAACTAATCCACAATGCATTCCCTTAGGCCCAAAGATGGGGAAGTGTCATGAAGTCGACGTTCACATAACACCACTAAGGGAATCACAACATGCATATCATCAAAATATCGAATGAATATCAAATTCACATGATTACTTATGACGAGACTTCTCCCATGTCCTCAAGAACAAAAGTAACTACTCACAAAACATATTCATGCTCATGGTTAGAGGGGAGTTGAACATCATGATATATCTAAACATGTAATCTTCCACCAAATAACCGGCTAGCATCAACTACAAGATGTAATCAACACTACTAGTCACCCACAGTATCAATCTGAGGTTTTGATGCAAAGATTGAACACAAGAGATGAACTAGGGTTCTGACATGAGATGGTGTTGTTGAATATGTTTATGGAGATTAGCCCTCCCATGATGAGAGTGTTGTTGGTGTGATGATGGCTTCAATTTCCCCCTCCTAGAGGGAAGTATCCCCGTTGGTATCGCTCCACCGGAGAGCAAAAGTGCTCCTGCCCAAGTTCCACCTCGAGACGACGGTGCTCCATCCCGAAAGCCATCCCCTTATTTTTTTCTAGGTCAAAAGACCTTATGTACCAGAAGATGGGCACCAGAGGTGGGCCAGGGCCCCCACTACCCACCAGGGCAAGCCTGGAGGGGCTGGCACACACTGGTGCCTAGTGGGCACGTGGGTGGCCTCCTCTATCTATTTTCTCCAGTATTTTTTATATATTCCACAATAAATATCTATAAATTTAGCTCATTTGGAAATTTGGAGAATACGTATCTCTGACATAGCTTTTTTAGGTCCAGAATTATAGCTGCCGGTATTCTCCCTCTTTGTGTAAACCCTGCATATTATGAGAGAAAAGGCATTAGAATTACTCCACAAAGTGCTAGAATGCATAAAAATACTATTAATAATAGTAGGGAAACATGATGCAGAATGGATGTATCACTATTTTCATTTGAGACCAACCCAACTCCGAAGCCTTTGAGAGAGAATCCTTGCAAGGACAAAACCCAAAACATCCAAAGCCCAAAGAGTGTTTGGCATCACTGAAGCCTTTCTGTTCGCGTGATCTGAAGACTTATTACACTTGAAGACTGTGATCTTCCAATCGGTTGGGCGTCGTGTTCTGACGATCCAAGAGTCATTGTGGATCACCGGTGAACAAAGTCTATGAAGGTTTTGAAGTCTACCTTGAAGACTTACCTGAGTGATTGGGCAAGGACTAAATGTCCTTAGCTCAAGGGGAATAAGGTGAAGACGCGGTCTTTTGAGTTCAATCTCAGCCTCCCTAACCAGACATACAGTTGTCACAGCAACTGGAACTGGTCTTCCGAATCCTTGTCCTTGTAAAGCAACTAGTTCTGTCACTTCACCCCTTTACATATAGTTTAGCTTTGTGAAGCCATTGATTGACTGCTCTGCTTGACTTCGTTGTGTGAAGACATATTCTTTAATTACTTGTTTGGCTTCATACTATCTTCCTATTCCGATTTGTGCTACCTAGCTGCCATTTGTCTTCGTGCTTAATCTGTTCGGTTCCTTTGACTATGGCATAGCTAGTGTAGTTTATCTTTCTCTGCATACTGTGTATGTGCCATTTGATTGTCTGTCTTCAAAGACATTGCCTGTCTTGAAGACTTTCATAAAAATCGCCTATTCAACCCCCTCCCCCACTCTATTCGACAACTAGCACTTTCAGTTGCGCTGTGGCGGATCATATATTTCTTTGAAATATGGGAAAAGTTTGGCCTCATTTAATCCTTTGTCACAGTGGGGTTATCATCGGGGAAGACCGTTACAACAGGACCGGTGACCTCAGGCGAGCCCGTTGCCCAGGGATGCTGCTGCCACGGATCATATTTTTTTTTCAAATATGGGCAAAAGCTTTGCCCCATTTCATTGATTAAGAAGATTTATGATTACAACACTTGCCCTAGGGCACAATAACATGAAAGGAATTACTCTCACAACATGATCGATCTCAAGTGTTTTTCCCAGCAATGCTCCAACATGCCGCCTCACGCTTGGTCTTTGCAAAGATCATTGTTGGAAAAGGTGTAAATGTTCCAGAAAATCTGAGCATTCTACTAATTCCAAATCTCCCACAACGTGAGCATCACGATGGATATGAGTGGCTTCATTTTGTGTCTGTTCGTTTGGATCACGGCGGATCACCTAACGGGCACACCTTGAAAGTTTGGTCAATCATCGAAGGATAGATCATGGTCCAGATGCACAAGGAGTATCAGCACCCTCTATCCAAGCTTAGGCGACCAGTAGCCGCTCTCGCTAATTGTGTTTTCTCTCTCTAGAGAACAAACCGACTGTGCTCGAGGAAAAAATGTGGTCGGGGCCAAAATGTGTCAAAAAATAAATGTGGCCGGGGCCAAAATATATCAAAAAATAAATGTGGTTAGGGCCAAACTGAGCCAACATCTCCTACAAACTGGGCTGCTTTAGCTTCTTCAATTTTATAGTATGAAGTGGTGAAAACAAAAGATGTCTGGTCTGAATGATAAGTACAAAACATTTATTTAACCATTACAAACCATAACAAAAAAACTAAAGATCATCTAGCCACAAAAGCAGGGGAACGAAATGTATGGCAATGAGCATAAATTTAAGAATAAGCCAATTGTCACGGAAAACCACGGTAGCCTATGGGACCAGAGGGTCCCTTGCTGGTTCAGTAGGGGGACATCACATTGCACAAAGTGCAGACAAGCATGGGGCAGCATGACAGAGATCACGCGGGCAATTTTACCTAGGTTCGGGCCGCCGTGAGGCGTAAAACACTACTCCTGCTTTGGTGGATTGATGATGGAAGAGTGGTGGTGGAGCATAGTACAGTTGCCCGGCCAGGATGGCAGTGGCTACACGTGTATGGGCATCTTTGTTATCCAACCCTCTAACCCTTCCTACGGTTGCTATGGGCCTCCTTTTATAGATTAAGGGGCTACCACAATGGCAAAGTAGTCATTATGCACTAATAAGATAGCAAACAGTGCTATCATACCTAACTCTGCAGGCTAACAGGGTGCATTAAATGCACTGCTTCATGTCACGACATTTGTTGCCCAGCAAGCCTTGCCGGGATATTTTGCCAGCTTCACACCTGCGTGCTTGATACGTCGCAGGACGGGTGTCGTTCTAGGGCATCTTCTGTAGAGAAAGGCTGCCATGTGGCGAATGGCTACCACTTAGTCACTTTGCGTCGTGACACCGCACTGATTGACAACGCAGGTCGTGGTGGAGTAGTTGGGTGAGGTGGTTTTGCCCTCATGAGTCCCGGCAAGCCCTGCCGGGATGTCTTGGGCATCTTCTTCCAGGGGCGGCCTCGCCCCTGCTGAGCTCGCTTGCCTGGCAATGGGTGCTTTTCTCCTGGTGGCATTTTGCTTCTTTGGCTTGATCTTGGTCCTATTGGTTTGCATGTTTGTCCTTTGAAGCTCTTGGTCTCTTGCGCACTAACTTGGCCTGGTGCCTCAGTCCTGTTTCCGTGCCTGTGCATAGTTTGGGCAACAGAACCAGGGTTTGTTGCACCGACAAAAGCCCCCGAGACTACCCCGAATGTGCTGCCAAGCGTCATCGGGGTAGGGCCTAATAAGTGCACAAGCGAGGGCGCTGAAGAGGCTGGCCTCTTGAGATCTCTTTTCTTTCGCTTCTTCATCAATCGTGGGCTCAGGCCAGTTTCCGGTTTCCCCGCGCGACGTGTAAAGCCAATAGCGATGGTGCCGCCCTTGTGATGGCTCATGAATGACTTTAACGCACGGGGTAGAAACTGCCTATTCACTCTTCCCACCATGCCCTTATCCTGAGCCACGTCTTCTGAACATCACGCGGGGTAGGTAACGGAGGCGCGTGGCACGGGAGAGTATTAAGGCGAGGCCCCTGACCTGCTTGAATTGGTGGAGGAGGACGGTGGCCGCCCGTTGAGGGAGTGGCTCCCCTCCTCGGGCTGCTTATAAAAGGAGGGGGAAGGAAGGGCGGAGTCATTCATCCTTGCGTTCCCCCATCCTCTGTTTTCCGCTTCTAGTTGGTTATGATGGAGAGAAAAGCCTGGGGCCAGGCCCTGGGCTGCATTCCGAGGCTTATACCTGGTCCATGTTTAGGGGAATTTCTCAGCGTCTTTGGGGCTCGCCCGGGGGTCAAGGCTGGAGACCGTTGGTAATCCTAGCAGTGCCCCGCCTGGAGGTCTTGAGGCTGATGGCGACGAGAGGTGTGCCTTCCTACCCGCCGAGACGGGGAGCAGTGCGCTTCGAGCCCCCTGGCTATCTTGGTTGCTCGCTGTCTCCCCGGAGAAGGTGCCGGACTGGAGTCTTGGCGCTTATCGGGAGCAATGGTGGTGAGGAGAAAATGATGGAAGACCAAGAAGGCGGGTGGCAGGGGGTCAGGTCGGAGTATGATGGCGTGGATGCCTTCACCTCCAACCGGCGACCTTCCGCCTCGTTTTTCCGCCTTTCCGCTCCCTCCCCGTCACCATCATCACCAGCCTCCTATGGTGATAGTCGGGGAGGGATGTTCTCTTGGCACCTTCGCCTCTCCTCCAGCAGTCTTCCGGCTGGGCTGTGGTGGATGACTCCACCAGTGCCCGAACTGGGGCTTGCTGCTGGCTCCGGAGGTGGTGACTAGGGGGACGCTGCTTTGCCCTTCATGCCCTTCCTTCATAGCTTCCCACTCCTAGTCACGTCAGGATGCGCCCAGCAAGTCGCGACCGGACCAGGATGGGCTTCTGCTTGGGTGCCCTTCTCATCTTTTCCTCCTTCCACCGCAGTGCCTGGCAGGAGGGGAAACGAAAAGAGGGGATTACAGGGCACTTATCTTTTTTTCATCTTAAATCTGTAGGCATTTGACAAATTTTAATTCAAATAATGTAATCTCTCGATTACATGTTTGTGCTTTGTAATGCTTGTACTTGCATTACCAGCATATTAATGAAAAAGATGAACCTTGCGAGGAACCCATGCATGTATATGTCCATGCAGAGGTGGGATGCCTCCTTGGTGTAAATAAATGAGTTTTCCCTGGCAGGCTACCCTGCTGGCACCCTTTTGTTTGCCGGAGAACTGTGTCTACTGGGCAAAAAATAAAGGGACCAGCCCCCCGCCAACTACCTTTTACCAAAGGCCACTACGACCATCCTGATCGAAGCAATGTTCAAGTCAAGGATGGGAGCACCTATGTCTCAAAAAAGTGGTGAGGTTTCCTCATGTACAAGTTATAGCTTACAGAACACTAAGGGAGAAGAGGTAGAACTTATCTGTTTGGCTTGCCGGAGATCGCAATGTTGGTCCATCTTCCCAACTCCTTGTAGAGGCCAAGTTCATGGCAGGAACCTGCAGCTTCATGCAGATGGGTGTGATGCAAGATGCGATCCTTTCTATATGCATATGCATGCTCATGAAATGCTTGGTCAGGGGGGCCCCATCGCTTTGTTTATTTCTCTGCTACTTAGGGTCATCGTCTGGCTTTGTACAAGGGGTTACATGCAACTGAGGCAAGGCCTGTACAAAAGGGTGGCTCTCCGGTAGGGCCCGATTGCCGCGCCTTACGGGTAGAACTTGCAGATATGCTCAATATTCCATGAGTTTTGCAATTGAATGCCATCTCCGGTCTCCAGATGGAATGTGCCAGGTCTGGTGACTCGTACTACCCGGTAAGGGCCTTCCCACTTCGGTGTCAACTTGTTTGTACCCTTGGCGGACTGAACGTGCCTAAGGACAAGGTCGCCTTCCTCAAAACACCGGGCATGAACCCTGCGGCTATGATAGCGACGCAGGGCCTCCTGATAGTGTCACTAGAAAAAAGACACATCCATGACATTTTGGGCCGAACGAAACAAAATTCTGTCATACTTATGACACTTCTATGACGATAATTGTGACAAAACCCGGTATCATCATAGATGTGGTGGGGTCCTACTTCTTTGACAAAAAATCATGACAGAAAATGGGCTTTTCGTCCTGGGTGGGCCGGAGAAGCAGCTGCATGACATTCTTTGGGCCGTCCACGACGGAAAAACCATGGTAGAAGCGAGGGCGAGGAAAATATCGGGGAGTTCCCGGTTATGGTGCATGGTCGGGGGCCGAGTGATGCGCGTTTCTCTCGTACGTACGCGCGTGGGTGCAATGCGCTGGGCTCTAACTGAACCCAAGCGAGGCATTGGGTTCTAACTGAACCCGAGCGTGGCGTTGGGCTCTAACTGAACCCGAGCGATTGCACTGCAGGCTACGCGTTACTAAACCCGATCGATCGATCGATCCCTTGGTGTTAACTGACCCTGAGTGTGATTCCTTCACTACTGCTGCTAACTCAAGCCGATCGATGTTGCCTCTGGATGGACAGTGGGGGTTGGATGAACAGTTCCCGGTGGGGGGTTGGATGAATAGGACCACGTGGTAGTAGAGGCCGTTGTTGTTGGATGAACAATACCCCGATTAATCGAGCCGGTGGATGAACAGGACCCCGTGGAGGGCTGGATGAACATGACCCCATGGAGGGTTGGTTGAACAGTAGCCGGTGGAGGGCTGGATGAACAGTGTCCCATGGAGGGGTGGTTGAACAGGACCCTGTGGAGAGAGCTGGTTGAACAGTAGCCGATGGAGGAGCACGCAGTGGAGGCTGGATGGACAGGAGGCCATGTATGAATAGTCACACGTGGAGGTTGGAGAAGGGCGACGGTGGATGAATAGTAGCCCGTGGAGGCTGGAGGAGGTCGAGGGTGGATATGAACAGTATCCCGTGGAGTCCCATTTTGTGGTACGCCACACCCCTCCCGATGAACAGGACCCCCGTTTTGACCGTAGCGCTCCAACACAAGTCCGTTTCCTCTGTTTTGCGGTACGCCACACCCTCCCGATCAACAGGACCCCGTTTCCACCATAGGAGGTCTGTTTCCTCCGTTTTGCGGTACGCCAGACCCCTACCGATGAACAGGATCCCGTTTCGACCGTGTCCGGCCGAACACAAGACCGTTTCCTCCGTTCTGCGGTACGCCAGGCCTCGTCTCCATCACATGTTCCGTCCAAGCCGGTTGGCTCCCGATGAACACGATGACGATGCAGTTTCTCCGTTTTGACCCAGCCATGTACACGAGTCCTGGCCATACATATGCGCGAGTAGGCGTTCAAGACCCCACCCGTATGTGCGTATGTGGCTGTTGAGGGAGTCCTGGATTAGGGGGTCCTCGGACAACCGGACTATATACTTTGGCCGGACTATTGGACTATGAAGATATGAGATCGAAGACTTCATCCCATGTCCGAGTGGGACTCTCCTTTGTGTAGAAAGCAAGCTTGGCAATTCGGATATGTAGATCTCCTTTGTAACCGACTCTGTGTAACCCTAGCCCCTCCGGTGTCTATGTAAACCGGAGGGTTTAGTCTGTAGGACAACAACAATCAGAATCATAGGCTAGCTTCTAGGGTTTAGCCTCTACGATCCGTGGAAGATCAACTCTTGTAATACTCATATCATCAAGATCAATCAAGCAAGAAGTAGGGTATTACCTCCATCGAGAGGGCCCGAACTTGGGTAAACATTGTGTCCCCCGCCTCCTGTTACCATCAGCCTTAGACGCACAGTTCGGGACACCCTACCCGAGATCCGCCGGTTTTAACACCGACATTGGTGCTTTCATTAAGAGTTCCACTGTGCCGTCACGATAAAGGCTTGATGGCTCCTTCGATCATCGGCAAAATTGCGATCCAAGGTGAGGTTTTTCTCCTCGGACAGATCTTCGTATTCAGTGGCTTCATACTACGGGCCAACTCGCTTGGCCATCTGGAGCGGATCGAGAGCTACGCCCCTGGCCATCAGGTCAGGTTTGGAAGCTTGAACTATACTGCCGACATTCGCGAAGACTTGATCTTCCACGGATTCGAGCCCATGTCAGGTGCGTCGCACAGTCACAACGAGCATGACTTAGCTCTGTCGTCGGACGGTGTTCGGGAGATCACACCGGTGGCTACTCCGGCCCTCAGTGCCGAACAGATCGTGGCATCCGAGGACGGGTGGATGGACCCCGCCACGGAGGCCGCACACTCAGCAGAGATAGAGCCAAATACTGACTTCACCTCCTATGAGACCTGTGTTACCGGACCCTTGGATTCGTCCCCGGCCACAGGCTCCGAACTGCTTGCGTCCATGCCTATCGAATCTCATTGGGCACCGATCATGGAGTTTACCTTCGCGGATATCTTTCAGCACTCGCCCTTGGGCGATGTGCTAAATTCATTGACGTCTCTCTCCTTGTCAGGAGACCCTTGGTCGAACTGTGTTCGGCTTGAGTGGGAAGCGGACGACGAAGACATTCATTCCCCACCCACCACCCACTTAATAGCCAATGTCGACGACTTAACCGACATGCTTGATTTCGGCTCCGAAGACATCGACGGTATGGACGACGATGCAGGAGAAGAACAGGAACCACCGCCCATAGGGCGCTGGACAACCACCTCATCATATGAAAATACATGGTGGACACCCCCCAAAGAAAGCAATGGCAATATGGCAACGGAGGATAATCTCCTCGTGAAGCAATCTAAGCACCGGCGTCATCGACGCCGCTCTAAGCCCCGCCATAGCAAAAGCAGCGATACCGACACAAGAGACAATAACGCTGCGGACAGTACCAAAGACGAAGACAATCCCCTCTGGCCAGGCTTCGAGCGGGAGGATGGGAAAGCTAGCCCTAAGGAACAGGCGACAAACGAAGAATCAGAGGATGACAATTACATGCCCCTCTCCGAAGACGAGGTGAGCCTCGGCGACGAAGAATTTATCGTGCCTGAGGATCCCGTCGAGCAGGAGCGCTTCAAGCGCCGGCTTATAGCCACAGCAAAAAGCCTGTAGAAAAAGTAGCAGCAGCTTCAAGATGATCAAGATCTGCTAGCGGATAGATGGACCGAGGTCCTGGCAGCCGAGGAATACGAACTCGAGCGCCCAACCAAAAGTTACACAAAGCATAGGTTGCTACCCCAACTCGAGGAGGAAGAATGAAAGCCTACACTACCAGCGTATGATGCGGCTGACCGGCCACCTCATGGCCGAGACAAAACGGCGTATAAGCCCAAAGTCCAGCCCGCACCCCGTCACCAGTCAAACAAAAACACCAAGGCCCGGGGCTATACGCAGGACCTGCGAGACGTATTGGAAAACAAACCAGGACATACAAGATCGATCTACGGATCGCGGGGGTGCGCCCCAACGCGTGACGACGACCGTCACGCCGGATATACTAAAAGCAAATCTGGCCGGGCCGAATACAGCAGACAAGACTCATATGAACGGCGTCGTGATATAGCCCGGCACAGAGGCGCTGCATACCCCCTATGCTTCATTGTTGAAGTAATGGATCATGAATTCCCAGAAGGGTTTTAACCCGTGAACATTGAATCATATGATGGTACTACAGACCCTGCGGTATGGATAGAGGATTTCTTCCTCCACATTCACATGGCCCGCGGGGATGATCTACACTCCATCAAGTATCTCCCACTAAAACTCAAAGGGCCGGCTCGACATTGGCTGAATAGCTTGCCGGCAAAATCCATCGGAAGTTTGGAGAACCTAGCAGATGCCTTCCTGGACAACTTTCAGGGCACTTATGTGTGACCACTGGATGCTGATGATTTAAGTCACATAACACAATAGCCCGGAGAGTCAGCCAGAAAATTCTGGAATCGGTTCCTAACTAAAAAGAACCAAATTGTCGAATGTCCGGATGCCGAATCCCTAGAGGCCTTTGAACATAACATCCGTGATGAGTGGGTCGCCCGACATCTCGGCCAAGAGAAGCCAAAATCCATGGCAGCCCTCACGACACTCATGACCCGCTTTTGCGCGGGCGAGGATAGTTGGTTCGCCCATAGCAACAACACAACAAGCAATCCTGGCACATCAGAGGCCAGAGATAGCAACGGCAAACCCGGATGCAATAAACACAAGCATCCCAAAAATGGTGGAAACACCGAAGATACGATAGTCAATGTCAGATTTAGTGGATCTAAGTCCGGTCAGCGGAAAAGGCCATTCAAAAATGACAATTCGAGCCCGTCCAGTCTGGACTGCATACTCGACCGTCCATTCCCAAATTCAGGTCACCCTAGGAACACCAGCCAATCATACCAACAGAGAATTCTGGGTCTTCAAACAAGCCAGTAGGTCAGGTGCCGAAAACAAGGAGAAGGGGTCTCAAAGCGATGATGGCGACGAGGAGCCCAGATCACCGAATACAGGAGGGCAAAAGAAATTTCCCCCGCAAATCCAAACGGTGAACGTGGTAAACGCCACCCAAACTCCCAACCTCGAGTCGACGAGTGACACCTTTTAATCGAACCTTGAGTCGACGGCCAAGCTCCCGGACACCACCAAAGGACTCCGAACTACTTCGTGGTAGGATAGCCCGGCTCGTCCAGAGCTCAATTAAACACTCCGGCGAAAGCCAGGATAGGCCACATACTGCGGCTCAACCGCTCGGCGGCACACAAACACATCTTTCATTTTCTTTATAGGTTCATTTTTTCCCAGGCAAGGACCGACGATATGGAAACAGCTCGAACACGCAAGCGAACCCTTAGATATTCCCCTTGATGACCATCCGACTACACTCCGGATCCGCACAGAGCTTCTTCCCGCCTGGTCTTAGTATGTTCCGCAGTCACTTTCTCTTTTTATTACTTTACGTGTACTCATACTCGTCGACGTATTATTCAAATACAATAGGTGAATTTATATGACGCTTATCTGCCGTTATCTCTTATTAAAATTCTTTTGTCAAATGGCATCCGTACACCGCGAGATGCTTTAATATGCTAGGGGCTTGATTTTACCCATAATATGGCAATAAAGTCCGGGTAGTTCGGCACCTCGAACTTATAGCATTATATGCATCAACTCCGAATCATGTCTTGGGACAAATGTTGGGTTTGCCCGGCTCCCATGTTTTGCTGCCTTACGTTCCGCTATATCGGCTAAGGCAGCACATGGAGAACTACTACGATTGTGTCCCGGTTCTTTCGGACGAGCACCTCAGTAGAGAAAACCGAAAACTGACTGTCATGATACGGCGAGAGCTTGTTAGCTGTTCGCGAGGTTGTAAAATCTTTAAGGATTCCTTCCGCATAATGCCACAACCAATGCAGCGTGCGATGGATCGACTTTTCTTCCGACCAGGTGCATATAGAGCCCCTCGTGCGGTCTTCCGAACACCAGGGGCTGCGCCTACCTTCCTTTTCTAAAGCTCCTATGGCTAAGTGAGAGTGATAAAGCCCTATAGTCCGATTGCTTGGTTCGTTGCGCTGAACACCTCCTTTGAAGGACCCAAAACTGGGATAAAGAGTGATCAGATTTATCCTGACGACTAGCAGACTCTCAGCATTAATATATAAAACGGCCGTGCAGGAGGATAAACTTTCATATAACAGGCAATAAATAATAGAAATGACCTTGTTCAACATTACAAAGGACAACATGATTGTATTCATGGAAATATAATGTCCTTGGTGCATTGCTCCGCTGCAAGGCAGGATCCTTTTAGGACACTTTCATAATATAACTCAGGCTTGCGGTGCTCCTTTCCCTTCGGCGGTCCCTCAGTGACCAGCTTTTCAGCATCCATCTTCCCCCAGTGCACCTTTGCGCGGCGAAGGCCATTCGCGCACCCTCTATATAGACCGAAGGTCACAGTATAGAGCCCATTAGCCTTATCCGGTTCTTTCTCTCACCGAACAGTGTATTAGGGGCTACCATCTATACTGTGATGCTCTTCGAAACCTCATAAAACATAACTCAAAGCCTCTTATAAGGCTAATACATGCATCATTCAGTCCACTCTCCGCATACTGGATCTTCTCAATCACCGCACCCATAAGGGCACAATGTTCATCGACGCTAGAGGCGCTTTTCAGCGCCGCCAATAAAGTATCCAGCACCTCTGGTTGGACAGAGGTTGCTGGTGGAACAGGTACACCCCCTCTAGCCAAGGGAGGCCGCCTGCCTGACTCTGGAACCATATTGGTCTCCGGAATTGCGTCCGGCTGGGGGCCGAATTCAAGATGGCTCTCGCCGACGACACCCATGGGAGCCTTCTCTCCCATGTGTCCGGCCCCTGAAGTTTGACCTCCTGGCGCCACCTTGGCAATCTCCCCCCCTCCTTGGCTTGGGTCCTCCTGGGACAAAGCCTCAGTGTCATTCAAATGTTTGGGGGAAGGGGCCCTCGGGGGTGTCCCGCTCTTCATAGCGTCGGAGCCTAGCAAATCCTCTAACATGGATTGCTCCACACGGGACCTCGTCGGATTGCAAAAAGTATGGCCCAGATTAAAATATTGTGCCATGATAAGTCTGGATGCATAAATGTGTTCGGATTTTATATACTCATGACTTCACCAGGGGCTGAGCCCCGGGATCCCACACTGGGCTGCTATCAGCGGTGGTGGAATCCTCTGGAAGAGGAGTTTTTCCCTTCTTAGGCGACTCGGCCTCCAATGATGTGGAGGTTGTCCTTTTGTTTCTTCCCCCTGCTGGGGATTCGTCTTCCTCCTCCTCGTTGTCCTCTTCGGAGGAAAAACGGGCATTGGAGTCTTTGGATATCATGTCCGAGGCGCCACGACGATGGAGGCCACCCCTGGTCTTCTTGGCCCCTCTCTCGGCCTTCTTCTTCGGCGCTTGTAGGGCGCCGGGACCAGCATCTTCATTAGAAGCGGGCCGGCCGGTTCTTCAGGTAGCGGGGTCGGACAGTAGATCCATCCCGCCTTCTTCGTCCAGCCCTACGAGAGTTGTGGAAAACACATTAAGCGTTTCCCTTGGGTTATGCGAATAAAAATTATAATGGCTTACCGAACTTGCGGGGCGGGACAGGTGGTACCCGCGGTCCTCGGCTGAGTCCGTTCATGATTTGCCGGACTTAAAAAGCACCTTCCAGATATCTTTGTGTGAGGAGCCAAAGAGCTCTCACAGGGTCTCGTGCTTGGCCGGGTCGAATTCCCATAAATTGCAAGCCCGGTGTTGACAAGGAAGGATCCGGCGAACTAACATCACCTGGACTACATTGACAAGTTTGATATCCTTGTCTTCCATATTCTTGACGTGCGTCTGAAGCACCGACAGCTCGTCGAACGAAGACCGATCCAGGCCCTTCTTGGGCCAGGACGTAAGCCGCAGGGGGCTCCGGATCAGAATTCAGGAGCAGCGGCCCATTTCGTGTTGCGCGGCTCAGTGATGTAAAACCACTGCTGTTGCCACTCTTTGACGGAATGATTGAAAGTACATGTTGGTCATGTGATGTTGGGCATCTTGCTCACCATGGTGCCTCCGCACTCGGCGTGCTCACCGCCCACTACCTTGGGCTTCACATTAAAGATCTTCAGCCATAAGCCAAAGTGTGGCGAGATGCGGAGAAAGGCCTCGCATACGACGATGAACGTCCAGATGTTGAGGAAGGAATTGGGGGATAGATCATGAAAATAGATCCCATAGTAATACATGATGCCGCGAACGAATGGGTGGAGGGGAAACCCCAGCCCGCGGACAAAATGAGGGAGGAAAACAACCCTCTCGTGCGATTCCGGAGTGGGGACGATCTGTCCTGCCGTCGAGAGACGGTGGCTGATTTTCTGGGCCAGGTACTCGACCTCCCGAAGCTTTTTGATATCCTTCTCCCGGACGGTAGAGTCTATCCATTTGCCTCCTGCTCTGGATCCAAAATTTTTTGAAAGGCCTTTGTGGCCAGAGAGGACGATGTAGGATCGAAACTATGTCTAGAGGGGGGGTGATTAGACTAATTGACCAAATAAAAACTTAACCTTTTCCCAATTTTAGTTCTTGGCAGATTTTAGCTATTGTAGGACAAGTCAAGCAATTATCACACAATTCAAGCAAGCATGCAAAGAGTATATTGGCAGCGGAAAGTAAAGCATGCAACTTGCAAGAATGTAAAGGGAAGGGTTTGGAGAATTCAAACGCAATTGGAGACACGGATGTTTTTCCCGTGGTTCGGATAGGTGGTGCTATCCTACATCCACGTTGATGGAGACTTCAACCCATGAAGGGTAATGGTCGCGCGAGTCCACGGAGGGCTCCACCCACGAAGGGTCCACGAAGTAGCAACCTTGTCTATCCCACCATGGCCATCGCCCACGAAGGACTTGCCTCACTAGCGGTAGATCTTCACGAAGTAGGCGATCTCCTTGCCCTTACAAACTCCTTGGTTCAACTCCACAATCTTGTCGGAGGCTCCCAAGTGACACCTAGCCAATCTAGGAGACACCACTCTCCAAGAAGTAACAAATGGTGTGTTGATGATGAACTCCTTGCTCTTGTGCTTCAAATGATAGTCTCCCCAACACTCAACTCTCTCTCATAGGATTTGGATTTTGTGGAAAGAAGATTTGAGTGGAAAGCAACTTGGGGAAGGCTAGAGATCAAGATTCATATGGTAGGAATGGAATATCTTGGTCTCAACACATGAGTAGGTGGTTCTCTCTCAGAACATATGAGTTGGAATTGTGTATGTGTTCTGATGGCTCTCTCCACGAATGAAGAGGAGGTGGAGGGGTATATATAGCCTCCACACAAAATCCAACCGTTACACACAGTTTTACAATCTCGGTGGGACCGAATCAGCAAACTCGGTCGGACCGAAAAGGTAAACCTAGTGACCGTTATAGATTTTTGGTGGGACTGACATGCAACTCGGTAGGACTGATATGGTTAGGGTTTGGGCATAACGTAATCTCGGTGAGACCGATTACACAAACTCGGTGAGACCGAGTTTGGTAATAAGCTAACCAGAGAGTTGGTCAGGTAAACTCGGTGGGACCGATTTGCTCTTTCGGTGAGACTGAAAAGTTACAGAAAGGAAACGAAGAGTTTACACTGCAATCTCGGTGGGACCGATTCGCTCTTTCGGTGAGACCGAAAAGTTATGAAAGGGAAACGGAGAGTTTGCAATCCCATCTCGGTGAGACCGAGATCCCTATCGGTAGAACCGAATTGCTAGGGTTTGGCAGTGGCTTATGACAAGTGAAACTCGGTGGCGCCAGATAGAAAGAATTGGTAGGACCGAGTTTGGCTTAGGGTTTAGCTCATATGTGGATATGGGAAAGTAGTTGAGGGTTTTGGAGCATATCACTAAGCACATGAAGCAAGAGGCTCATTAAGCAACACCTCATCCCTCCTTGATAGTATTGGCTTTTCCTAAAGACTCAATGTGATCTTGGATCACTAAAATATAAAATGAAGAGTCTTGAGCTTTTGAGCTTGAGCCAATCCTTTGTCCTTAGCATTTTGAGGGTTCCACTTTCACATCCATGCCATGCCAATCATTGAGCTTTCCTGAAATAGTCATCGTGGAATAGCATTAGCTCAATGAGCTATATGTTGTTATGAATTACCAAAACCACCTAGGGATAGTTGCACTTTCAATCTCCCCCTTTTTGGTAATTGATGACAACATATAGATCAAAGCTTCGACAGATGATAATAAGCATGAAATATATCGTCGCTTTGAGAAGTATGTGACAAGTAAGAGCTCCCCCTAAATTTGTGCATATTTAAAATTTGCTTTGGACTGCAAATGCACAAAAAGTTAGAGTCATTGGTTACTCTTCCATGTCACATACATCTTGATGGAGCGCTTAAAATGATAAGAATGAAATACATGCACTCATCACCAAGAATAGTGAATGATCACATAAGATAGATAAGATGATAATATTAAGCAAACATTAAGTGTAGCTTATGATCAAACACATGATCATCAATGTATCACGAGCAATGACATAGTATCTCACACAAAAGCAAACAAAGTTCGAAAAACCACCAAATAAAACAAGAGAGAATAAAAGCAACACTAAAAGCAACACTCTTTCTCGAAGCCTATGATCTATACATTTTCTCCCCCTTTGGCAACAAGTTACCAAAAAGTTCCTAGAAAATGCTTAGTGCTAAGTCGACACTCAGGCTTGATCTTTAGGTGGTGGTGGAGTCCGGAGCACTCCAAGGACGAAGCCTTCTGTAGACGTGGTCGGAGTCGAGGCTGAAGTGGACGCTGGAGCTGGTGGAACTGAGGCTGTAGCTGGTGCAGACGTGGTGGCTCTAGGGTCAGCAACTGGCACTGCAGACGACCTCGGACCTCGTGGCACTCTGGCAAAGGCATCGGTTGTAGTCTTGCCTCTCCTCTCCTACATGTCATCCTGGAGCTGCTCCACTACAGTCTGAATCTCTGTCACTTTGACATCCAAGTCATAGAACTTTTGTTCCATGATCCTCTCTAAGCTTGCCTGGTTCTGAGTTAGGGTCGCTAGTCCTTTCTCAATCCGCAGGGTGGATGCAATCAAGTAACCAAGCTGCTCTTGTTTGGTTTTCAGGAAATATTCAGATGCCTCCTCTTGAGTAGGCATCTTGGTGGCTTTCTCCTTCCTCGCCTTCTCCTTCTTGGCTTGTGCTTGGGCAGATGATGGCTCATTCTCAGTCATGACCACTTGATTATCTTCAAAGTCTGGACGGATGGGCAGGTGTTCCTTGTCCAATAAGTATATGCCCGTGCCCATCTTAGAGTTGATGAGCTCCTGAATCTGTGGGGCATATCCACAGCTCCTCTTCTGGTCTGCTGCTGTCCTCTTGATTGTTTCAATCATAAGGCTCGTGACTTTGAATTTCTGTGGCAGGTCAAAGATATGAAGCAAGTTGATCGCGTGGCCCCTGATCATCTTGTGATCTCCAGACTTGGGCAATAGGGTGTGCCTAAGAATCCAGTTGATGGTTGGCAGCCCTGACAGAAGATAGTGTACTGAGCCAAACTTGAACGTATCAAGTGCTTCATTTGGAATCTCCTTGTACATGTTTGACATTGAGTTGTGGTCCATCTTCTTCTTGGCATAAATGTCCAAGTCATCGTCATGCTCTTCTGGGGCATTAATCAGCTGAGCCCATTCAGCAACTGTAGACTGGTACCTCGTACCCTCTGACATCCATACAATCCTGCCATCTCGATAGAAATGGGCTGTGGAGTAGAACTGCATGATGAGTTCCTCGTTCCACTTTGTGAGCTTCTGCCCAACAAAGTCCTCTACTCCACATGCCTTGAAGCTGTCCTGCACTCCAGGGTAGTACTCTTCGTTGTCCTTGATGTATTGCCAATCAACCCATCTCATATCACAGACAATTGGCTTCTTGTCTAGCAGCACTGTCTCATAAAAGTCTTGCTGCTCCTTGGTGTGAAACATGTAGTCAACTGCAGTCCTTCTCCTTGAAGCATACGGGCCTGCTTCTCTCCACTTCCGGAGCCCTGAATCTCTCCTGAGTTTCATATCCTCAGCCACAGGATGAGCATCGTTGTGGTCTAGGATCTTGGGCTTGAGCTTTCTAAGAACATTCTCTTCTTCTTCTTCTGCAGCTTCAGGCACTGGGCCTTGTTCTTCTCAGTAGCTGGGATGCTTCTTGTGTTCCTCTTTGGCTTTGGCTTTGGAGCTGGCTTGGCCTTGGAAGCAGCTGCCCCTGTTCTTATGGCATCACCCATCAGCTTGGGTGCCTTAGGTGCTGGTGCAGCTACCTCTTCTTCTTCCTCCTCATCTTCCATGATGGAAGCCTTGCCAAGCACTCTGGCTACAGTTTTCTTCACCCTTTCTTTCCTCTTCTTGCCTTCAGCAGCAACTGGCTCAATGGGAGTGGGCTTCTCAGTTGAAGCTCTAGCCTTTGACATAGGCTGCCTGCCTGCTGGCCTTTTGATCTTCATCCCTGGTTTTATGCCCTGTGCTAGCTCAACTCTCTTGGAAGTTGCTTCCTCTTCTGCCACATAATCCTCATCTTCTGAGTCTGAGGTTCTCTTCTTTCTCTGTCTTGTGGCAGCTTTAGGCAGATTGCTAGGGGTGCTCCTGCTGCCATCATCTGAGGAACTTGAGGGACTAGTGCCCTCACTCATCTGCACTTGCTGCTCTGACAAGTTCTGGCTATCACTTTGGTCTGACATGATGCAAACTCTGACTGCTGACCCTGTGAACAGGTTATAGATGAGATAGAGTGGATGAGCATCACAAAATGCAGAGATTTTTGCAAAAGAATAATTCAAAAACTTAGTTTTAGTTTCCCACTGAAAGCATCTCGGATCTACCGATTTCTAAACTCGGTGATACCGAAGCAGTTTTGGCACCTAAACTAGTGAACTCGGTCAGACCGAGTCACAGTTCGGTGGCACCGAGACTGCTAGGGTTTCACAGAGTTCCAAAATCGGTCACACCGATAAGTAATTCTCGGTCAGACCGAGTCTCACTTGTGCAATGGCATAAGCCAAATCGGTGGGACCGAGTTTTTCAACTCGGTGGGTCCGAGATGGTTTCGGCGGAAACCTAACCCTAAAATTTTCGAATTAAACCTAATCTACGAGTTCATTGACTGGATAGAAGTTTAACAAACGTGGCAAGAATCATGATGATCACAATGTGCTAAGAATCGGATTGGGGAATAGCACAAAGATCGAGTCCATACCCTAGTTCGGCGGAGACTCGCTACGGCGGCAACGGCAGGGTTGAATTTCCGTTGACGGCGACGGAGACCAGCGACTGGAGGCGGCTGGCGGCGAGGAGATGATCCGGAGACCAAGTTGGCAGAGCAGGCTATCGCGCGGGCGAAGGGGTTCGGAGAAATTTCCAAATTTTTGCCCGTGACTATATATAGCCCGACCCTGTCGGTGTGACCGAGTGGAACAACTTGGTGGCACTGAGATGCAAAACTGTATACAGTTGTTGCAACTCGGTGTGACTGAATGGTTCAAATGGTTGCACCGAGATCGAAAACCTAGATCAACTTAATGATCTCGGTAGGACGAAAGTAGGGTATCGGTCAGACCGACAATCATAAAGAGGTTTTGGAAGTTTAAGTCTATGACGAATCGGGGACTCCGAGCGCTCCTCACACAGAGTGGTTCGAATCTGACTTGATCAAATTTTGTGATGTAGCATGAATAGAGTTCGAGACGAGAAAAGCATAGATAGCTAGAGGAGGTTCTTAGGCATTCTTGTCCATCCACTTGGCAAAAGGAAATAAAACCAAACAATCAAAACAACAAGTGGATGTCCTCGAATGAGTAAAATATGCAACCAGGATGCTCACACAATAAGATGGCAAATGAAATATGTGAAAAGGCATGCACAACCAATTCTATCATCTATCAAGCAATTTGCGATGGCAAGGTCATCTATATATGAGTATATTGACTTAGGAGTCAAGTGAGAACACTTGATCATAGGTCATACTCATCGTTTAAGCTTAAGTGGGGTTACCACTTTTACATAAAAGCATTGTTGTGTTCACATCTTTAGAGTTGCTTTAGCTCAAGTCTTAGAGTAAAGCTCCCCCTAGATGTGATATCCCCCCTTAGAGGGATGAACTAACCTCGGGTTTTGTCGATGATGACTTCATGTAGATATTGAAGATGTGGATGCTCAATGTTGATGTAGATCACTTGGAGCTATCCATTTGAGTGAATTGCACTTTCAATACCTACATGGGTTAGTCCCACAAGGAACAAACAAGGATATCCATAGACATAGAGTGATGCACACACAAGATGATGTCCATGAAAACTTTTAGGTTACCTTGTCCCTTGTCTTACCAACAAGAGGGTTTGTGACTCCTTGAACTAGTGCAAGATGTGGGACTTGATTGCACTTGTTCTTGCCAAAATGATAAGAGTGAAGTATGTTGGCGGAGTCACCCTCAAGAACTCTCTAGTTCTTCTTATTTTGGATCCACACCATCTTGATGGGAATCCTTGGAGTTGTAGTCGTACTTGATGAAGTGGAACTTGAAGTAGTCTTGGGAATCCACTTGACTAAGGTCTTAGGAGCTTCTTCAAATGCATCAATTTCCTCTTGAAGCTTGTCCTTGCCTTTTTTGCTTGTAGTCTTGTGGTGGAAGATCATCTTGAGCTTGTGTCCCCTTGAAAGAAGTATCATACTTATCTTGTTGAGGAACAAACTTTGTCTTGGGGTATTGATCTTCTTCCCACTCAACTCCATTGGCATTGAACTTTCATTCAAAACCAACACCTTGATTCTTCCGGTGCATTCCTTGCTTGCGCACAATTCCCTCGAATTGCTTACTCCCGGCAAGGCTTTTGTACACTCCTTTCTCTATAATTCCCTTCCATAAGCTATTTTCTTGCTCAAGTGTAACTTGTCTAAGATAATCATTAGTTGAATCAAGAGAACTACTAGAAGCAACAATATTGGATTTAGCATGATCATTGTTACTGCTAGAGGAAGAATATTTCTTGTTCTTGTTACTAGACTTGACTTGAGGCATGTAAGTGGATAAGAGTAAATGCTTGGCAATGTAAGAAGAACTTTTCTTGCGGAGATCATCATTGATTGCTTTTAAGAACTCATGCTCTTGCTCAAGATTGAGCTTTTCAAAGTGTAATTTCTCATGAGCTCTTAAAAGTTCTCGATGATCTTCGAAGATAGTTTCATGAGCTAACTTAAGAGTGTTTAGTTCTTTAGTTAGAGCCTCAATCTTCTCCTTATCATTGTCATTCGTTTTATCTTCATTAGCATGATTAATTGACGTTTCATCATAGTATTCATCACTAGAATTGTCAACAAGAAAATCATCACCTAACAAGTCATCTTCATCACTATTGAAATCAACATACTCGGGGTGTGTTACCTTAGGACCTTTGGCCATGAAGCATCTTCCAATTCCTTCATTTGGTGAGTCAAATATGTCGTAGGAGTTGGTTGACACAAGTGCTAGACCGGCAACACCTTCATCTTGAGTATCTTCGGAGTCGGAGTGATAAATTCTCTCGGAGTGGCTGTCGGAGTCGGAGCCGGATACCCATTCACCAACATGAGCTTGATGTCTTCGTTTTGTGTAGCTCCTTGATGATTTTTCCTTCCTTTCCGAATCCTTGCTTCTCCGTGAGTATCTTCGTTCATAACGATCATCTCTACTCCTTCTCTCTCTTGGTGGTGATTCTTTGCTTCTTCTTTTTGGAGAATCTTCTCTTCTCTTGTAGGGAGCTGTACACTCATTGGAATAGTGTCCGGGTCTTCCACAACTGTAGCAGTTTCGCTCTCGACTAGAAGATCTTTTGTCATTGTAGGACCTTGACTTGAAGCTTCTATCTTTGCTTCTACTCTTGTAGAACTTTTTGAAGTTCTTCACCATTAAGCTCAATTCTTCATTGAAGTTTTGTTTCTCACTTGATGATGTAGGGGCTTCACATGAGGCTTTGTAGGCACCACTTGATTTGTTGTGAAGTTCCTCTTTATCCTTAAGTGACATCTCATGAGCAACAATTCTTCCAATCACCTCCGTTGGCTTGAGATCTTTGTAATAGGGCATCATTTAGATCAATGTGCACACGGTATCATATTTTCCATCCAAGGCTCTTAGAATCTTCTTGATGATGAATCTATTGGTCATCTCTTCACTTCCTAAGCCGTCAATCTCATTTGTGATGAGAGCAAGCCTAGAGTACATTTCAGCGACACTTTCACCATCCTTCATTTTGAACTTGTCAAGTTGACTTTGAAGCACATCCAACTTGGATTCCTTGACGGAGTCGGTACCTTCGTGCATATCAATCAAAGTGTCCCAAATTTCCTTTGCATTCTCAAGACGGCTGATTTTGTTGAATTCTTCGGGGCACAATCCATTGAAGAGAATATCACAAGCTTGAGCATTGTATTGCAACATCTTCAACTCATCCGCGGTAGCTTCACGGTTTGGTTCATTCCCATCAAAGAAGTCACCTTGCAAACCAACACACACAATAGCCCAAACGGCGGGGTTATGTCCAAGAATATGCATTTTCAGTTTATGCTTCCAACTAGCATAATTAGTACCATCAAAGTCAGGACCTCTACGGTGATAATTTCCCTCGCTAGACGCCATACTCTCCTAGGTTGTGAAACCAAGGCTATGACCACCAAAAGCTATGGAGATTAAAGCAAATGGAGACCAAAGCTCTGATACCACTTGTAGGATCGAAAGTATGTCTAGAGGGGGGTGATTAGACTACTTGACCAAATAAAAACTTAACCTTTTCCCAATTTTAGTTCTTGGCAGATTTTAGCTATTGTAGGACAAGTCAAGCAATTATCACACAATTCAAGTAAGCATGCAAAGAGTATATTGGCAGCGGAAAGTAAAGCATGCAACTTGCAAGAATGTAAAGGGAAGGGTTTGGAGAATTCAAACGCAATTGGAGACACGGATGTTTTTCCCGTGGTTCGGATAGGTGGTGCTATCCTACATCCACGTTGATGGAGACTTCAACCCATGAAGGGTAATGGTCGCGCGAGTCCACGGAGGGCTCCACCCATGAAGGGTCCACGAAGTAGCAACCTTGTCTATCCCACCATGGCCATCGCCCACGAAGGACTTGCCTCACTAGCGGTAGATCTTCACGAAGTAGGCGATCTCCTTGCCCTTACAAACTCCTTGGTTCAACTCCACAATCTTGTCGGAGGCTCCCAAGTGACACCTAGCCAATCTAGGAGACACCACTCTCCAAGAAGTAACAAATGGTGTGTTGATGATGAACTCCTTGCTCTTGTGCTTCAAATGATAGTCTCCCCAACACTCAACTCTCTCTCATAGGATTTGGATTTTGTGGAAAGAAGATTTGAGTGGAAAGCAACTTGGGGAAGGCTAGAGATCAAGATTCATATGGTAGGAATGGAATATCTTGGTCTCAACACATGAGTAGGTGGTTCTCTCTCAGAACATATGAGTTGGAATTGTGTATGTGTTCTGGTGGCTCTCTCCACGAATGAAGAGGAGGTGGAGGGGTATATATAGCCTCCACACAAAATCCAACCGTTACACATAGTTTTCCAATCTTGGTGGGACCGAATCAACAAACTCGGTCGGACCGAAAAGGTAAACCTAGTGACCGTTAGAGATTTTCGGTGGGACTGACATGCAACTCGGTAGGACCGATATGGTTAGGGTTTGGGAATAACGTAATCTTGGTGAGACCGATTACACAAACTCCGTGAGACCGAGTTTGGTAATAAGCTAACCAGAGAGTTGGTCAGGTAAATTCGGTGGGACCGATTTGCTCTTTCGGTGAGACCGAAAAGTTACAAAAATGAAACGGAGAGTTTACACTGCAATCTCGGTGGGACCGATTCGCTCTTTCGGTGAGACCGAAAAGTTACGAAAGGGAAACAGAGAGTTTGCAATCCCATCTCGGTGAGACTAAGATCCCTATCGGTAGAACCGAATTGCTAGGGTTTGGCAGTGGCTTATGACAAGTGAAACTCGGTGGCGCCGGATAGAAAGAATCGGTAGGACCGAGTTTGGCTTAGGGTTTAGGTCATATGTGGATATGGGAAAGTAGTTGAGGGTTTTGGAGCATATCACTAAGCACATGAAGCAAGAGGCTCATGAAGCAACACCTCATCCCTCTTTGATAGTATTGGCTTTTCCTAAAGACTCAATGTGATCTTGGATCACTAAAATATAAAATGAAGAGTCTTGGGCTTTTGAGCTTGAGCCAATCCTTTGTCCTTAGCATTTTGAGGGTTCCAGTTTCACATCCATGCCATGACAATCATTGAGCTTTCCTGAAATAGTCATCTTGGAATAGCATTAGCTCAATGAGCTATATGTTGTTATGAATTACCGAAACCACCTAGGGATAGTTGCACTTTCAACGAATGCTTGGGCGCTAGGGCTCGAGCAGAGGGGAATGGATAAGCAGAAGGAGAAGGCGTGGGTGAAAAGGGGGAGTCCTTATCTCCTTATAAAGGCGGCATGGATCCAGCGCCTCCCCACTTGCCCGGTAAACTCACTTATTCCCCAAGCGTCGCGCTAAAGACATGGTTGGATTACCCATACCCGCACTGATGAGAATCCAGAGATAGGGGACACGATCTCTGCTTCGATAAGACATGCCCATAAAACCGCCTCGCGACATGCGCAGTAGCTGGTTAGGGAGAACGGTTCGAATAAAGACCAGATCGTGGCGTGGTGTCATGTTAGGAAAAGTTGTCGGCGGATTGGATTTGTGGAATATTGTAGTCTCTATGGTGGTATGTTGGATTTGTTTTGCAGAGCCGGACACGATCCTTGTGTTCAAAATCTTCTATGGAGTATTTGGAGAAGGAACTCGCCTTGCAATGCCGAAGACAATCTGCGCGCCGGACTCATCGTCATTGAATCCTGGTTTAGGGGCTACTGAGGGAGTCCTGGATTAGGGGGTCCTCGGACAGCCGGACTATATACTTTGGCCGGACTGTTGGACTATGAAGATACAAGATCGAAGACATCGTCCCGTGTCCGGGTGGGACTCTCCTTTGCGTGGAAAGCAAGCTTGGCAATTCGGATATGTAGATCTCCTTCTCTGTAACCGACTCTGTGTAACCCTAGCCCCCTCCGGTGTCTATATAAACCGGAGGGTTTAGTTCGTAGGACAACAACAATCAGAATCATAGGCTAGCTTCTAGGGCGTAGCCTCTACGATCTCGTGGTAGATCAACTCTTGTAATACTCATATCATCAAGATCAATCAAGCAGGAAGTAGGGTATTACCTCCATCGAGAGGGCCCGAACCTAGGTAAATATTGTGTCCCCCGCCTCCTGTTACCGTCAACCTTAGACGCACAGTTTGGGACCCCCTACCCGAGTTCCGCTGGTTTTGACACCGACAACCGTATTTACTTTCTTGCATCATGGCCGCTATACGTACGTGTACATGCTACGAGCGCGCCTCTACTATGACACGTGCCCTTCCTTACACGGCCATGGTTCATCGCTCCAGCTTGCAGACAGACCGATCGTATGTACATACACGTTCGCGACAAGAACGACAATGCTACATACGCTTCGACCAGGTGGGTCCCGACTATCAGGCACTTCCTTGCGGGTGAAGATGTAGCTGGTGGGTCCCAGCAGTCAGGGGGGCGAATCATTTTTTTGCCCGTAATATGGACGCACTTCCTAGCATGCGAAGATGTAGCTGGTGGGTTCTAGCAGTCAGGGGGAGAGAACATTAATTTTCAGGGTAAAAAGGATGCAGTTGCATGCATGTGTCCATGGGCATGGTGCGTCCCCAATGTTAGCCTCTCACATACATTCATCTTCCGATTACTCTCGGTTGTTGACCACGTTGACCACACCGTGTCGAGCGCACCAAGGCCGATGGACGACGGTGAGGCCCCAGGCAGGAACGACCCGGAGATGGGGAAGATGCGGCAGTGGAGTGGCAGATGGAGAGGAGTGGGAAACTTCACTGGTTCGGGTGCATGGAGCACTGCCGCCCACGGGATACAGGATCAAGAACCAAGGTTGAAGAAGGAACAAAGGTTGATTAAGTTGACAAAGACCTGCGTACACGTCTGCTTAGTAGGCCCATAAGTCAGCCACCAAATCTATCGGGTCCTAGCTCTCATCAGGAGGAATGGTTTTTTCGCATAACAAGGAGGTACTTCCTTCCGTGCGAAGATATACCCAGTGGGTCCCAGCTGTCAGGGGGAGGAAACAGCTTAATAAGGAGGAACTTCCCTTGCGTGCGACCATGGACCTCGTGGGTACCAGCCGTTAGGCTCTCCAAGTATAGTCCTCTTCCAATGACTCTCGTTTGTTGACCACACCGGGCCGAGCACAGCGAGGCGATGGACGACGGTGAGGCCCCAGACTGGAACGACCCCGAGATGTGGAAGACGCGGTAGTGGAGTCACACACAGAGAGGAGTGGGAAAGTTGACTGGTTTGGGTGTGGGGTGGGCCTAAACTCGATAGATAATAACAGGAGGTGCGCAGTGGAGGGATGGCCTAGCATTCGGCGGGGTATCGTTTCACTGAGGCGCGCAAAACAACGCCGCTAGATGCCGGAGGCTGGAGCAGGCGGTCCCAGCAGCGCTTGGGGAAGAAGACAAGAGGTTGAAGAAGAATGTTGGCCGTTGGATGTAAATCCAACGCCTTGTTAGGCTTCGACCTACTGGCCCACATGTCAGCCGGTCCATTTATTTTTTAGTCCATTTGGTGGGCTGGGTGAAACAATGATGTAGCATCTATGCAGCCCGTTTATATCTATGGTAGAATTTAATGCTCATTTGCTTTTTTCTCGAAATCCACAGACTTGCTAGGTTGGGTGAATATATCATGTTGGGTTGGACGGAGAAATGTTATAAAAACATAAACACATGATTGCACGTCTATTACTGCATTGGTCAGTAAAATCTTTGCAAGCTTATGTACGCAATCACTAGGAGGTAACTTGTGAAGTTATATATAAACAAATATTATATTATTTTGTAAGAACTTTCAACTTACGAAATAGAATATCATTTTAATTTGATGAGTTAATAGGACGTGGGGTATTATTATTTTTTAGGCTAGACGTGGGATAGTTGAGTTGTCTAGGGAGAACTCAGTTTACATCGAAAAATAAAGTGGGAGAAAATTCAGATATAGGATTAATGAAAACGAAAAATAAAGAAGTGGGAAGGTCTATAAAATGGTTGGACGAATGACAGGTTTAACGTAACCTTATGTTGTTTCAATTATATATATATATATATATATATGTGTGTGTGTGTGTAATAAAATAAGATATAAATATAGGTTCACTTTTGCATTCTTATAGAAAACATAGGTTCAGTTTTGCATTCTTCTAGAAAAATAGAACTGAGTTGTGCGTCTTCTTGAAAAAACAAACATAACTTCGGCTGCTAATGTTGTAGACAAGCTAGGTTGGGAGGCCTAGAGGCCGCTTGATACCTGATGGATCCAAAAAATGTTGAAACATGTCGTGGGATGCCCATGTTAAACAATAAAATGTACGCCATGGACCTGATGGGCCCGGGACTGTCAGCCTCTCGACGAACAGTTGTCTCCCGATTCCTCTTGTTTTGCTGACCATGTTGGGAACGACAGACGGTGGAGCCATGGCAAGAGCACTAAGTCGAAGGACGACGTCGAGACCTCAGACCGAATGAACCGGAGCGGGGGAGGACGCAGGCAGAGGGGAGTATAAGGGTTGACTTGTTCGTGTGTAGGGTGGGCCGGCGGAGCTGCTGCCACCGTTCAATGTGTGGGGGTAGAGGGATGGCCAGCCACTGTATAGGAAGAGGATAGAAGATTGAACAAAATAAATAACTACAAATGGATAGGTGGTTGGTCCCATATGTCTGTGTATGAGACCTGCTGGGTCCACCTGAGAAGGGGAATATGTTGGCTGGAACGAGATTCAAAGCACAATAGCCGAGTGAACTAGTTTTTTTAAACGGACAAGTGAATTAGTTACATACATAAGCAAATAGCCACTAAAAAAAGAAAATAGGTTAATGCGTTCTCAAAAGAAATATTTCAGAAAAAACAGATACTTACGACACATAGGTTAATGCATGAAACACTCAGATGATAAAGGTGCTTATAAAAAGATAAAGTACACCATCTAGACATTCCTGGCACGCTTGATCATGACGCTGCGGCTGTCCATGTACTCGTCGGTTACGGGAAGCAGACACACCCTTATGTCCAAGATCCGCCTGTACATGTCGTCACATGCGTATGCGTCCTTGACCACGTAGGTTATGTAGGCTAGATTCACTGGTACCTCCCACGTGTTCAGGTCCTTGGTATCATTGTCTTCTTTCATGTTTGCGTATCAGGGGTCGATGATGGTCTCGGCGAGGTCAACCACGGAGTCCTTCTCCTTCCCGTTGCCGATGATCTTGTATTGCTTCTAGATGTCGACAAGCTTGCTGCACCAGATGGACGAATCGTTGCGTTCTTCCTTCTCTCCACCATAGCGAAGGTGCAGTCGGCGCTGCCGATGAAACGGACGAATGCTCCAGAACCTCTGATGGCCCTACAATAGTGGTAGACGAGAACATCGTCCCGCACACATACCTGGGCGACGGCGATCCGCTGGTCCCTGTCAGGAGACGAATGGATGGGCACAAGGTCTATGTCCTGCGACCTTGTGCTTTCTCGTCCTGTAGGTACTGCTTGAACTCGGCGAGGCAGAGCTTCACTGATTCCGTATCGTTGGTGTACATCACATTCAACTTGGTGGAGCCATAGGACTGAATGGCGAACTCAAAGGGGAACTCCTTGCTGAACTCCATATCTAGCAGGCTCGCCCCTCGGATCGCCATTGGAGTCTCTTCAAGTGAACGTGGGTAGGCATCGGCAGCAGTTCATTTTTCGGCTCTTGGAGAACTGGATTCAACAGTAAACTGAGCGTATACAGGCACAACAGTTACTACCCATCCCTCGCCTGCTGCACACCCGACAGAAGATGCAGCCTCGGTGCATTCAAACGCCTCCATTAAGAAACCTACTCCGGCCACACATCGGTTCACGAGCGGGTCTGTATTGGCACTTTCACACAGATAATACTACCAAGTTTGAACTATTTGTTATGGTTGTTGTCCTCTGCATCATGCCGTGTTTCCCAGCTTGCAAGATTCAGAACCAACAAATAAGATCCAAATAATAAGTACAACAAAGACGCCAAAACATCTCATTGACTCCCATCTTGCAAAATTCATAACCAACAAATAAGATTCAAATCATAAGTACAACATATATGCCTACACATCTCATTGATTCCCAGCTCGCAAGATTCAGAACCAACCCATTAGAGCCTTTTGATGAAGTGAATATCGGGATTAAATCCATCTTGTCTAGCCGTGTCATACAACCGAAGAACTTGGCGAATGCTCTTGACCGTCACAACATCTGTAGTTGAGTATTACTGTTTGCACAACACAAATAAGAAGAGCGTGATTACTATAATTGTGGCACTCCTTGAAATCAACCTGCAGCTCCACTCGGATGAGGCCTGCCTAGACTTCCATGATTCAATTCATGCGCCTTTTTCTGCAGTTCACCTAAAATGAAGCAAAGATTGCATCATTCACCTCGCAAGAAGTACTTGCTCTCGTGAGTTGGCAGATTATTTAGTAGTTGCACTAAAATTGAGGAACATTATGGTTGGCTTTCCTGCTCATGTAAGGTGCAACTATAATTTGCTAATCCTTTTGTGCAGTTCCACTAAAATAAAGTGCCATTGTGGTGATAGTGACGGCTCATCTTGCAAAGGCTAATAAAATGCTGCACGAGATTACGAGTAGAATTTGACGAAGATTTTGGAAACTCCAATCACCATTTTGTGCAGTTCCAACAAAATTGAGAGATATTGCCCATGTGACATTTTAGTTGAACTGCACAAGACACTCATTCCAAAAAAGAGTGTTTTGTGCATTTCTCCAAAAGGTCACAATAGCAAGAAGGTGAAATGGATATCCCTATGTGCACAAAAAGATAGAAAGTAAATAGTTGTTGGTCAATAAGAATATACAAAACATACACGAAATGAAAAGAAGCATCTTAATTATGTTCATGGAAATCACACAAGGACAGTAGAAATTTTAAAATGTCAACAATGCTTCATGTTACTAGAAGCATTACGATCAACAATGACATTCGTCAAATATGGGATTACTTTAATGGTGGCATTGCTTGTTTCGCAGATATAGTAAATCAACAGCAGCTAAAGAGTTGGTTTAATGGCATGGGACCGTGGGGACACCAGGACACTCAGCAGCGTAATGGAGCAAGTTACTTATCATACTAGGGAAAACAGCAGGAGTACCATTTGTAACACAGTTTAATTGCATCATATCACTGGAGTCATTAGATTAACAATAACACTAGTTAGACATGTCCCTAAGGTAACAGTGTGATTGCTTCATTTTACATGCGCCCTTACATTAACAACAACAAAATGTTGGTATAAGGACATGTGACGGTGGACGCATCAACACAATGTACCTACAAGGAGGCATAAAGTGGTGATGCCAAGTTTGTTCATACTCTATGAGGGAAGCAAATCTAATCCTGGAGACCTTTTACTATGTGAGGGCAGCAAATCTAATCTTGGAGACCTTTTACTATGTGAGGTCAACAAATCTAATCATGGACACCTTTTACTATGTGAGGGAAGAAAATCTAATCCTGGAGACCTTTTACAATGTGAGGGCAGCAATTCTAATCCTGGAGACCTTTTACTATGTGAGGGCAGCAAATATAATCATGGAGACCTTTTACTATGTGAGGGCAGCAATTCTAATCCTGGAGACCTTTTACTATGTGAGGGCCGCAATTCTAATCATGGAGACCTTTTACTATGTGAGGGAAACAAAACTAATCCTGGACATACTCTGTTGACTTGTCCACCAGCCGCCTCTTTCTATCCTTTTTTCAACCAATAATAGATCTGTTCCTTATCCAGTTTGTACTGTGTTTTCCCATTATTTCCCTTTTCAACCAAGAGACCGGTTGGGTATCCGGTCTCTACTAATTTCACCATATTATTTCCTCTTTGAATCAAGTCCTAGATTCATGCTACAACTTTCCCCCTTTCATCATTGTTTGAACCAAGTCCTAGATTCGAATGCATGAAGTAGCTTTACCTCTAATAATACTAAAAATTTAGGTGGCTTTGGAAGAGCTAATGGGAGTAGAAAAAGATGCACATGCAGACACGTGGGGAGCTGGGGCAGTAGAGCAAGGCCGCTTTCGAAGAACTTATACTTGAGGGTCGTTGGGATGTCGGTGGCAATAGGTCGGATCTGTGAACAATACGGCAGGGAGGAAGAAGGGTTGAAGGACCTCCCGAGCCGGCGCTGTGTCGGAGAGAACGGCACGGGCAGAGGATCGGGCCCCTCCGGCAACTGTGGGTTTCCTCCCTCGCCGGTGATGACCAAGTGAACGATGCACCTAGTCCTCTACACACACCAGCCGAAGGGATCAGGCCGGATCTGTGACCAGCGGTGAGCAGAGAGAAAATGTCGCTACCAATGTCTTGTTTAGATCTGGAGAGGATGAGAGAATAAAGAGAGCAACCCTAGTAAAGCAAGCACTCAGGCCCCGGCAAACATATATAGTGGAGTGATTATCTTTCTCTCTCCACAACAAGCTTTTCAATTTGTGTACATGGCATTAAAGAAAAGAAACTCTCTATTTAAGGTGAGTAACTGTACGACTTCTACTTACTACTACTACTACTAACTCCGTCCTGGTTTATAGGTCACCTTTGTAGTTCGTGCCAAATTTTGACCAAATATTTAGCTAACAAAATGTTAATGCATGTCAACAAAAATTATATCATTGGATTTGTATTTCAACATAGCTATCAATGATATAATTTTTGGTAACATGCATGAATGTTTTGTTAGTTCAATCTATAGTCAAAATTTGACACAATATACAATGGGGACCAATAAACTAGGACGAAGGTAGTAGTAGTAATATTGTTTACTTGTGCTCCCCGGCCCTCCATTCATTGACCAACCCCACGGGTGAATAAACATACAGTACTAGTATTTATATAGAACGAACAAGCTCGAACTATTTTCGCGTAGTTAAAAGTTGAGGGTGGGGCTTTTCCGGGCAGTACGTGCGACAGTTTTCGCGTAGGCGGTTTGACAGACAGGCGAGGAGGGTGAGGGAGTAGCAAATTCAACTTACTTACTGCTGGAAAAGTTGGGCTGTCCAATTTGACGGCGCATTACTGCTGGAAAGACTTGTGATATGACTACTCACTATAGTCATGAATTACTGGTGGTACGACTGGGGTAATGCCCCCCTTCCATTCTGCACTCTAATATTGTGCATGACACGTCGACCCGGATGTTCGCTCTCCCACATGCCGGCAAAGTACGTAGGAGGAGTGCGAACCACAGTAGCCTAGTGAATTAGTAGTAGAAAACAATGTGCTGATATGGCCATAAAAAACAAAGTGCTATGGCCCAGACTGTAGCATGTACAGTACTACTCCTCTTTGTTTGCATCCCTTAGTTAGAGCTAGTTTGGGTTGAAATAGCCTCAAATTATCCAAATAGGAGGGGTTAGTTTGAGCTAGTTTGCTCTAACCCAGCTAAAATAACTAGGGACTAGGGACTTTTTAGTTGGGACTAGAAAAATTCCTAGGACTTATGAACCAAATAGGGCCTCAAGCACCTATGGAGGCGACTGCCGCTCGCGTCTATCGCGTGTCAGGGGACGTTCCCGTCGACGACGAGGTGTCTTATTGTGCACCACGACCAATGCGGAGAGGAAAACGAGAGAACTACGTATTTATTTACGGTGTAGATTCACTAATTTTGCTCCATATGTACTCCGTCTCGGTGTAGTCTAGTCACTTGTTGAAATCTCTAGAAAGGAAAATACTCCTTTCTGGTTTATATGGCTATAATAGCAAGTAATAGTGGGCTCACATAGCAATTTTTTCTCATGCAAGAGCCTGGCTATATGCGTGCTCCAAGGTTCAAAACTGCCACGTTCGGGTTGCGCTTGGCTCTTCGCCTCTTCGAGAAGACGAACAATGATGTTACTACTACTGCTTCTACAGTATCGAATCCACTACTGCATGTCCGTCCACCGCGAGCGGGAGGGATAGCTTGTTGTAGTAATACTATAAGCAAAAGCCTGCCCTTGTCTGCGAGCCACCACGCGCATGGGAGAGGGAGAAGGCGAGTAGTAAAATCAAGCTTCTCCTCGTTGTACGAGTTGACATACCCGCAGTGTACAATACTCCATTTGCTACAACCTCTAACATACCCCACCACAACTTAAAATATATATTCCTGTCTTGACCAGATGAGCGTGCAAACTACAATCACCAGGATGACAGGTAGGGCCAGATGATCATTTTAATAAAAAAAGCATGGAGCCGACCCCAACGATTTTAAAGCTTACAGGCACGGCACACACTATCCTAGACTACTCTACACATGAAACTGCCACACAAGCGTCCGGGCTGTGCTTGGCTCTTCGTCTCTTCGGGAAGTCAAACAATTATGGAGTACTACTATAGTGGAGGAGTACTACAGTATGCTTCTGGCCATCTGACACCGATTGAACTATTGCATGTCCACTGCGTGCTAGAGGGAGAGTGTGTAGCAAACGAAAGCTTCTCCTAGTCCTGCCAGCCACCACGTTCATGGGCGAGGGAGGGACGCAGCTTCATTGACTTACTGCTCCTGTCTTTGCGTGTATGATAGGTGGGCCCAATAGGAGGGTGGCCCACCTGTCATGCAGCCAAAGGTAGGTGCGGTTAAGGCGAGAGTGCATTGTAGTAATCAAACTTCTCAATCTTTTACAAGTTAATGTGACACATCAAAGCACTTCACTTGATATATTTCAATAATTTGCGTTTATCGATGCATTAATTACAACGCATGCATGCATGCCATGAGTCTCCTTTTGATACTTGCATGTGTTGATTTAATGCACCTTGAAGTAGTATGAATATGTGACGGTAAAGCTTTGTAATGCACCGGCCCTAATAAAGCGAGAGATGGTTATGCACGAGGAGGGAGGAATTCCGAGGAGGGCGAGATCATGCAGACGGAACAGGACCCGACGATGGAGATCTCTATGGTCTCGATGGACCTAACCTTGTTCCACTGCCCCTTCTGCCTCCACCCCTTGAAGCCTCCAGTGTATGAGGTTCGAATACACCTCCTCCATTTGGCTGATCGAGCAAGGTGCAGGTTTCTTGATTGATGTGTTGTTCGATTGATTTGTCCAATGCAAGGGAGGGCACATGGCCTGCGTGGACTGCCACGTCGAGCACCCCGAGAACCCGCGGCAGTGCCAGAAGTGTGAGCACGGCTGTGGCTTCAACGTGCGGAACATGGCGGTGGACGCCGTCCTCTCCTCGGTGAGGGTGGAGTTCCCACACGAAGGCTGTGGGCTCTACGTCAATTACCACAAGCTCGCCGATCACCAAAGCGTGTGTCCGCTCGCGCCCTACAAATGCCCCATGCCCGTCTGTGGCTACGAAGGACCACCGCTGGCGCTCTCCCACCACATCAGCACCGTGCATCCCATGCCCGTGCACAGGATCCAGTACGGCAAGGTGCTTCGGCTACAAGTGCCACTATCGGAGCCACGACTATTGTTGTTCGCGTAGGAGGAGGGCCACACGTTTTTCTTGGTCGGCGGCGTGCTCGACATCGGCGCACCTATCGCCATGTCAGTCGTCTGCGTCAGAGCGGGGTCGTCCCCACTTCCACACTACGTAGCCAAGTTGTGGGCGAACGGCCCGCTGGAGGAGCCCAAAGGCAGGACTGACGCCGTCAAGGTGGAAATGGAGGTGACAAGCAGCAAGGATCCCGACGACGTCGCCGTGCATGAGCTGAACTTTTTCATAGTTCCGCCCAAGCTGCTGGCTGGGGCTAAGCTGGTGTCCCTCCACATTCAGATTGACAAGCTCACGTCCTAAATGATTCTACAATGCCTTTTGTTTATCTTAGTAATATGCTAATATAGGGGTTAGCTCGGTCTACATTAGCTTAAGAGATGGTAGGCTTTGGTGGCGATGCAGCAATTACTTCGACATCAGATCATCAGTTAAAGTAATTTCCAATAGTCAAACGGATATTTTGTGTCTGTTGTCTATAAAGATCCTTTGGTAAGAAGTATAACTGCTTATAAGAAGTAAGTATAACGGCTTATATGCTTGTTTGTTCAGGAAGTGTTGTATACTTGTGCGAGTTGATGCGACACATCAAAGTAGTACTACTAGTAGTACTCCCTCCGATCCTAATTTCTCTGTGCATGAGGCTGGTCATAGTGGGACTAACATAGGTAGTAACATAGATGCCACATAAGCAAAAATTATGAGGTGGCAAGTAATTAATGAGGAGAGAGGCAAATAGAGAGTGGGGAGTAACTTAGACTAGTGTCATGCATATGACACTAGCCTAAGTTATTACCTTCATAATGCAAAGCAACATAATAGTAGTATCATAGATGGCTTCATTTATCTTGTCTTGGAAAGCGCTATGTTATAGTAACATATTATGTCACCACCTCTTATTAATTACTTGCCACATAAGCATAATTTTCTCGAAGTGTGCTATGTTACTACTCCCTCTGTCTAGGTGTATAAGACTAGTCATAGTGGGGAGTAACCTAGAGTAGTAACATGCATATGTTACTAGTCTATGTTACTACCTCCACAGTGGGTAGTAACATATGTGTTGTGTCATGCATCACTTCATTTATTCGGTTGTAGACTCATCTTTTCTTGATATGTGTGATGTTATTGTAACTACTATGTTACCACATGCCTCTCTTTCTTCATTAATTACATGCCACATCGTCTATTTTGTCTAGATAAGTGTGAAGTTACCATCATTGTTACTCCCACTGTGTGTAGTCTAAGTCATCTTAGGTTGCGCACCGCGACCAAGGCAGAGGGAAAAACGAGAGAACTTAATGTCTTTTTGCTAATTAAAAGCATTGCATGCAATGAACTAACCACTTCATGTCGTGTTTGTTAGTCTCAAGTCATTAAAAGCATGCACGGCCCACATCTCTTATTGGCTGATACATCACAAAATAATAAACGAGAAGGGAGTTAATTACCGTGCCTAAGTGTTTTGGGTTTCTTTCATCTTCATAAGGTGACTTACACACCTAGACGGAGGGAGTAGTTAAGTTACTCCCACTATGACTAGCCTAATATGTTACCATCACATAGCGGTTTCCAATGCTAAATGAGTCTACAAAGTAATAAATGAAGACATGTAGTACTATGTTATCACATATATGACACTACCCACTACGAAGGTACTAGTAACATAGACTAGTAACTAGTTGATGCTACTCTCCACTATGACCAGACAAAGTCGAGGAGCGGGTACCAACGAGGGCCTGGTTGTGTCTATACTTGGACAACTCACCCGACTACATGCGCACCAGGTAGACGAATCTCGTGTCATGTTGGTACTGTGTGCGGCCCGCACATGAACCAAAACCTCACGCCTCCATTTAGCCTCTGCGTTTTAAACCTCTCAATCTCAAGGCCAAGGAGCAACATGAAACCTATGATAGATCCAATCGGATGGTTGAGAACACTACAATTCGTAGCAACAGATGCGTGTGTGAGAGAGGACGAGTGCGTGCATGCACCTCTCCTCTTCCTGTATAACGTACTAAACTCAGAGTACAAGTGTATGTGGGTGCCATCGACCTAGGGAGCAGTGATGGTGCGTGCGAAAAGTCCCGAGAGATGGGTGTAATGCGTCTGAAAAAAAGACTAGTCTATAGCTCGCCATGAGGCTATTCCTGTCGAACGCCAAGCGTAAGATATGTATCCGACGGTGCCAGTTTTTGCACGTACACAGCAGTAGAAAAAGAACTAATACCATGGCATATACTACACCATGGCCGAGAACACGTGCCCACGTTACGCCATCCGGGAATAGTGTCGCACTTCGAAACTAGAACCGTCAATAAATTTTGAGCGCTTCTCGTCACATTCCAAATTACTACTACCATGCTATATTTAATTGCAAACCTGTTCACACCGATCACAACCTCAATGGTTTCCCACATAGGAGCGTATTAGTAGTACTCGGTAATAAATACTACTATGCCAAGATGACTGCACATTCCTCCTCAACTCATCATCCACAAAAAACAATCAAGTCAATCAAGCCATGGACAGCGTGAGTTCTGGGTTGAGAGATTTCCACCAGGGAGAGGCGAGCATGGAAGAGGAAGCACGAGAGATGTCCCGCCTCGCCACGAAAGCAGCCGACATGTCTAGCCGCGCAGCAGTAGCAGCATAGAGGTCCTACCGCACCGTCGAAGCAGCACCGAGGTCCCGCCGCGCTATCGATGTAGCAGACTGGTCCAGCCATGTTGTGGAAGCAGCAGATATGTCCCGCCGCACCGCCGAAGCAGCATGGAGGTCCTGCCGCGCCGTGGAGGCCTGGGAAAATTTCTTGCGGGCAAGCGAGGACTCTTATAGACGGATGCATGCGATGGTCCATAGCCAGATGGATCAGATCTCCGGCTTGGCGAGGTTGCTGGACGAAGCTACCGATGTCATCCAGCAACTAGGGGAGGGCAATGCGAAGCTCCAGGGTGAGCGTGACCTATGAAGGGCGAAGATCACCGGAAGGGCAAAGCAGGAGGAGGAGACCGATGCCTTGTTGCAGAGGACGGGCGTCATCATCAAGAAACTTATGGACGAGAATGCCATGCTTCGCATCGAGCGCAACAGGTTGGTGGACGAATCCATGGATGCTTCCCAGCAGCGTATTAAGGACATGAAACTGATGAAAGATGTCATCGCCCACCGCGAGAACTAGTCTCCGCGACCTGCAGCGCATAAAGAAAGTAGAGATCAGCGAGCTAGATTGTTGTACGCATCTTCCTTCTTCTTTTTCCCTTGTGTATTTCGAGCGTAGCCACAGGTGGACTTTTAATTATCTTCCTAATTATGTAAGACAATTATTATACACTCTCGCCGTCCTTATATATATTCATCAGTCTTGCTATAAGTCGCAGTAGATGCTATATAGGTCCGTCGGATCTTACATCAAGATCCATGCAAAATTTTCTTTTTAGATTTTTTTCTCTTTTAAATCTCAGTCGAGTGAGACATTGCCACGCCATTAAATGGGGGCCTGGGCGCCATTAATGGAGACCTTGGCATAGAGGTGGACGACAGATGGAAGTCAAAGGGCTCTCCTCCCGATAAGCACGCGCAGGGGTCTGATCGCACGCCTCCCGTACTCAAATAGCTACCCTGCATGGCGCCTCCTAGCTAATAGAAAAAGGGGACGCGTGGCGGCACGTAAATAGTAAATAGAACGCCCACGGTTTCAATAATACTTGTGTTTCCGATTGTAACGTGACATCACTTGTTCCAAAATGACTTTGTTGATTGTTAATGTGTGCGCCTTCGCAAATCGGATAGCAAAATTACCACAGCATGTCGGTGCCATGTCATGACACCAAGCCAAGTTTCATGATTTTCATGCGTGTTTTGGATTTACAAGAATTAAAAAACCAAGTTTCTCAATGTTTCCAGCCGAGCAACGATGCCCAGATGTTTGAATTTCATTCCCATTTCTTGCATGGGACCTAGAAATTTACCCCATGACACACATGTGATTTTTCAACCAGCTTTCGTGCACTGGAGCATGTGCTTGTATTTCAAATTTGAATTATGCACACAAAGGTGACATGTTCCCTCTCAGAACCACGAGCCTTCTTGAGAGAAGCTCCGGTTTGCAAGAAAATTATACCAAAACTTGTTCCTATTCTGCCAATTTTTGTTACCACAGCATGGTAGTACCATGACATGACACCATGCCAAGTTTCATGATGTTCACGCGTGTTTTGGATTTACAAGAATTTCAAAACCAAGCTTCTCAATGTTCTCAGCCGAGCCACAAAGCCCATATGTTTGAATTTCACTCCCATTTCTTGCATGGGACCTAGAAATTCACCCAAGGACACACATGTGATTTTTCAACCAACTTTGGTGCACGGTAGCATGTGCTTGTAGTTCAAATTTGAATTATGCACATTAAATGACCAGAAACTCAATTAATGTATAAAAAGGCCAAACGAACCCGGAATAATTGCAAAATTTAACAGGGCACTCATGTAGTTCTATGTTGCCTCTGTAAAGAAACTCAAGGGGGGCAACGTATATTGTTTCGCACTCAAAGGTGACTCGTTCCCTCTCAGAACCACGAGCCTTCTTGAGAGAAGCTCCGGTTTGCAAGAAGCTTATACCAAAATTTGTTCCTATTCATCCATTTTTTACCAGGGCATGGTAGTACCATGACATAACACAATGCCAAGTTTCATGATTTTCAGGTGTGTTTTCGATTTACAAGAATTTCAAAACAAAGTTTCTCAATGTTCTCGGCCGAGCCACGATTCCCAGATGTTTGAATTTCATTCCAATTTCTTGCATGGGACATAGAAATTCACCCGAGGACACACATTTGATTTTTCAACCAACTTTGGTGCATGGGAGCATTTGTTTGTAGTTCAAATTTGAACTATGCACATTAAATGACCAGAAACTCAATTAATGTATAAAAAGGACAAACGAACCCAGAATAATTCCAAAATTTAACAAGGCACTCATGTAGTTCTATGTTGCCTCTGTAAAGAAACTCAAGGGGGGCAGCGTATATCATTTCACACTCAAAGCTGACACATTCCCTCTCAAAACCACGAGCCTTCCTGAGAGAAGCTCCGCTTTGCAGGAAGCTTACAACAAATCTTGTTCCAAATCGGCCCAATTTTTTACCACAACATGTTAGTGCCATGACATGACACCATGCCAAGTTTCATGATTTCCAGGCGAGTTTTGGATTTACATGAATTTAAAAACCAAGTTTCTCGATGTTCTCGGTCGAGTCACGATGCCCAGATGTTTGAATTTCATTCCCATTTCTTGCATGGGACCTAGAAATTCACCCAAGGACACATATGTGATTTTTCAACGAACTTTGGTGCACCGGAACATGTGCTTGCAGTTCAAATTTGGATTATGCACACTAAATGTCCAGAAACTCAATTATTGTATAAAAAGGCCAAACGAACCTGGAATAATCCCAAAATTTAACAGGGCACTCATATAATTCTATGTTGAATCTATAAAGAAAATCTGGGGGAGGCAGCGTATATTGTTTCGCACACAAAGGTGACACATTCCCTCTCAGAACCACGAGGCTTGTTGAGATAATCTCCGGTTTTGCAAGAAGCTTATACCAAAACTTGTCCCAATTCAGACAAGGATTATCATATGAAAACAGGGTTTAGATTGTCCCGAACATCTCGCCACCTAGACCAATGTACTCTGATTTGAATTCAACATAAAATGAATACAAATATTTGAACTGGAGAACATATGTTACATGTAGTTTATAGTCAAATATGATTACTGCTATATGCATGTTTTTTGTTATTAAGATAATATTTAAATGATTGTATAACTTGATAACAATTGTATTCAAATAAGGAAAATTGATTCAAATTTAGTCCATATGGTAGACAACAATATATATGTTCATAGGGTAGAGTAAAATGTTCATATATGATGGAAGATTAAAATGTAGGACTACATCCATTATAAACCGCAAGGTCACCTAACGATATATTCGAATTCAACATAACATGGATTCAAAAATTCAAATTCGAGATCCTAGCATTTGTAATCATATAAAAAGGGACATTACTCTTTCTTTTGGTGGGAACTGATTTGTTTTTCGTTATTGTTGAGGGAACTGCGAATCGATTTGGTACTGTACAGGGTAATCTTGTTCTGCCGATATTTTTTACATTTTTTTTACATTTTTACATTTAAGCTCGAGTATCTTTTGCCTCATCTGCTTTAAAACTCCCGCCTCATCAACCCACGCCGTGCCTTGTTATCCCGAAATTTTGACGCACGTGAAAACTCCCTCCTCATCCGAAATCGGTCCCGCAGCCCAGACACGCGAAATCCCCCTTCTACCCCTCAGCCGGAAATGCCGGCATGACGTCGCGGTGTCAAAACCGGTGGGGGTACACTGGTAACTTACCCAACATTTCGAACAAGCACGTCCCTAAGCCATGGCTCCCCCCTACATTCCCCTTCGTCCCCCATTCTAACACCGAGGCTGCCAAAATCCACGAAACCCCATGTTCCTCGGTCGGCCTGCCGACCTCCGCCCAGCCAGAGACTCTTCCCCGACGACATCGTCCACCGCAATAGCTCGCCGTCCCTCATCCACCGCCCCATCCTCCACCTCCAAGGAGCTTCCCTGACGTTCGCCTCGTCTATCGCGCCACCTCCATCCCCATAGCGCCATCTTGACCTTCCCCACCGGAACCGCAGCACCCTCACCAATTCCTCCATTGAAGCCGAGGCCAACTCAACACCACCAAGGAGGTTCTGCATTCACCGCTGCATTTTATCTTTTATTCGATCTCACGGGGCTACCGGTGCTCAATACCGAGCAACCATGGCGGGTCTCCATCGACGGCACTATCGCCGGCCACTTCATCCACGATGTCTCTCCCCCATGTCATTGCTTCCTCGGCGGCCACTTCGTGCTGCTGCTCTGCTATTGTTGTCGGGCGCGCTGCTGCTCCGCTCTTGCCCTCGTTCATGCTACTGCTCTGCTCTTGCTCTTGCTCTCACTCACGCTGCTGTTGCTGCTGCATGACCTCCGATAGCTACAGGAGTTGCTGCTTTAGCACTCGCTCATGGTTCTGCTGCATGACTTTCTCTCTGCTAGTATGTTCCCTACTCAAGCGTCTGCTGATTTAGATCACTGCTTCTCTGCTACTCGTGCTCGAACGCCCGAAACATCTATTGCAATGCTCTTCTACTAGTTAAATCAGTTTCGACAGTAAAATTCAGTCTCGACTATAAAGTTCAGTTTCTTCAGTTAAGTACAGAGTATACAGTATTTAAAGCATCTGTCGGAGCAGTCGTGGCGCGGCTGATGCGTTTTACATCTAGCACTTTTTGGTGATGTATTTTACATCATCTATTGGAGATGATATTAGAGTCCCACTTCGGATTAACATTGTTTGTCTTGTCCTGCTTCAGCCTCGACGCCGTACACCTAACCGGAGCAGCTCCAACGACGGAACCATCCATCACAACGGAGCAGTACCCTCGGCGTCATTTCCAGAGGCCTCAGATCTTCTTCCCCGCCTCCGACAGTCACACCAGTTTCACCACCCTCCACATCCAACCCAATGATGCTGAGGTCGACAAGGCTATGCCAAAGAGGTTGTACACTCGTTGCATCAGTTTGTTACTGTGCGTTCATGTCGATCCCTCAGGGATCCTTTACTATGGAACTACTATGGTACTAAAAATGGTAGGAATTTTAATATCCAGTTGGACATCCTTTTCAAATTAATATGCATGAAGAACAGGACTAATTGCATTACTGGCATAATAAGATTCTTATTTTTTTCATTTTCACATGGTTTGACTTTAATTTGACCATATTTCTCCATTCCTGCGTTCTTCTAATTCATGTGAACCAAACACCGAGGTTCACAGAAATCCTATGGTTCCAAATGCTCTGTTTTGCACATGCATTCATATCCTATTCATGTGTTTTTCCTGTCCTTGCATTTATAGAATCCCCCAATTCTAAGGAGCCCTTACAGATTTACTTCATTTTCAGATAGGCGTCAATGAAAACGCTGTGTGTTATGTCCTGCTCAAGCCGTGCCATCATCCACCCCACCTGAGGTGCACCCTCGACATAAGCGTTCACTGCAGCAGATATTCCCCCTGCAAACTTTCTTTTGCCACCTCAGATTATCTTCCCCGTTGACGACAGCCACGCCAACTGCATTACCATCATCGACTGAGCAGATGAACCTGAGAACTACACAGTTCCATAAGAGATGTCACAGTCTTTCATGTTTGGTTACGTTATACATCGGTTATTATTACCTGCTACTTTATCGTTCGAACTTGAGTTTTAAAATGCCCGTGGGTCTCATATCGAGGCAGCAACAAATAGTATCTGTCTACTATCTTGTTCATCTAGGGTCTTCTATGTGGTTCATGTTGGGTGGGCAACAAACAGTAGATGATCCATTGTCTATCTTTTTAAACTGAAGCTATAATCTACCTGCCATCATTAGTTTGGGATCTATCCACTCGTTTGCTACCATTAGTCTTGATTTCTGCATGCACCCCTTAGGACTTACAAAATATAACTAACTTTTTATTATGCATGTCAGTTATTGTACACAATCGTATTGAACATGTAGAGAAAAAGAGAAGACTGTTGCGTGGGAATACAATGTCATGCAGACACCACTCCATGGTGGGCGAAGTGCCCCACCCCTCCCGCCATTCCAGATTGTATTCCAAAGGAAGATAACCGTTCAGATGGGTATTCAGAGGGAGCTGACCACTCCTATTTACCAGCTGAGGTGTTTGCTCTAACCTGGCATGCTGATGTTGGTCATATCATGCATATGGTGCATCACATTGCTTACATTATTCATCTTATATGTCATCAGCTTAGTTTAGATTTGCGTTGTGTGAATGCCACCTGTTTGGTTTCTATATCATACTTCCACTATTCCTAAATATTTGTCTTTTTAGATATGTCAACAAGTGACTACATACGGAGCAAAATGAGTGAATCTACACTCTAAAATATGTCTATATACGTCCGTATGTAGCAATCCATTTGAAATCTCTAAAAAGACAAATATTTAGGAATGGAGGGAGTATATGGGAATTATGCAATGCCATGTTTTTCAGCCAGTTATCATATATGTGAATTATGCACCACCATGTAGCCAGGCATCATATATGTGAATTATCTCATGCCATCTTTTTTTCATTACATATTCCATTTGTCGACAATCTGTGTATATTAAACAACTCTTCATGTGTATCAGCCATTTGAGCCGGTTATGGAAAAACCAGGAGTGAAAACAAGGTCTTTAGAGTAGGCAATGGTACCTGTCGAAGCATATATCTCGATGGTTACAAAGAGCTCCTCAAAGGAGGATTCAGAGACAGATGACGAGTCATATATCCCACCTGAGGTGTATGCTCTAAGTTGCAATGATTATATTTCTCTTATCATGCATATGGTGTCTTACATTGCTTAGTTTAGACATCATATGCACAATATTGAATTCCATCTGCTTAGTTTAGAGATCATACATGCGAGTGTCAGCTGCTTAGTATATGAATCAATTATGTCAATTATATCATGCCATCCTATATACTTAGACAACATTTATGTGAATTATTTCATCCCAACCTATTTTAGAAAGACATCATATAGTTTTGTCATGTCATCCTGTTTAGATACTCATCATATGTTGAATTATGCCATTATATCCTTTTAAGTTGTCCATCATATATCTGAAACTGTGTCATGCTATCCTATTTGGTTAGGCATCATATATGTCAAATTGTGTCATGCTGTCCTGTTTGCTTAGACAACATATATGTGAATTACCACATCTGTCTATCATACAATGTCTGTACGTTCAATTTCTGTTCTTTTCTATCAGCCATTTGAATTGGAGGGGGTGATGGTAGTATCTAAGGGAGCAAAAACCCGTTCTTCACAAAAGATAGTGCTACCCGTTGATGCAGATAGAACCATGGTTGTACTGGCCCACAAACTTGCCCCACCACAGATAATCGAGACTCTTCCAGATTGCACACTTAGACCATTGGGCAGAGAACCAGCTACAACCCATCAAACCCCAGCCCACTACTAGGGAAAACCTTATACACAGAAATTTACCAGTAGCGCGTGTCAAAAAAGGGCACTAGTGCTGAATAGCAGTAGCGCGTGTCCGTAAACCACGCTACAGATACAATAGTAGCAGTAGCGCGTGCGCATGAAAATGCGCTACCACTAATATCCCCTTTGCTAAACCGATAGGCTACGCATAGCAGTAGCGGTCTTGAGGAAAGCGCGCTACCGCTAGCACATAAGTAGCAGCGCGTTTCACGCGGAGAGCGCTACTACTAATGGAAATAAAATAAAATAAAAACAAATGAAAAAGTAAATGAAAAAGAAAGAAGTAGAAAAAGGAGAAAGGAAAAAATAAAATGTGGAGCAAAATAAATGAGAAAGCAGAAAAAAGGAGAAAGACGTAGCAGTAGCGTTTGTTCGTAAGAGGCGCTATAGATAACGTAGCTGTAGCGCGTTTCCTAGACCCCCACTGTAGAAACAGAAAAGGAAATAAGAAAGATGAAGGAAATTACATAGCTATAGCAGTAGCGCGTTTTGTGAAAATCGCTATAGCTAACTTAGCTATAGTGCGTTTCGCGAAAAGCGCTACCCCTAAGTTTGACTTAACCAAAAAACTGTTTCCCCCCGGCCACCACTTCTCCCCCAAATCCCTCGACCCACCCCGCCGCCGTCTGCCCGATTCACCGTTGCCCCACTTCGCCGCCGTCTCCTGCCGACATCGACTCCCCCGGAGCCACCAGAGCCGTGCACCGTCGACACCACCGGAGCCACCCCCAACGCCACCGGAGCCGCGCGGCCTCATCAACGCCACCGAAGCCGCAGTCTATGCCACCAGAGCCACAGTCGACGCCACCAGAGCCGCAGTCGACGCCACTGGATCCACCCTCGCCACAACTACCTCCCTCGCCGTCAGCGGAGACGCCCCCGCCTCCCTTGCCACCATTGCCTCCCGTGCCACCACCGGAGCCATCCTCTATAAGCCCCCACCCCTCCTCTCTCTCTATCTCTAAATTAATTAGGTTAATTTAGTTAGGAATAGAATTTAATTAGGTTAATTTGACAAAGATGCCCCTGCCTCCCTCGCCGTAGGAAAAAATTGTATATGCTTAACTAGGACAGTAAGGTTAGGGTTGTAGTGTTTAATTACAAATGTTAGGAAAGTAAGGTTTAACTAGATGTTAACTAGGGTGGTAGGATTTAGTTTAGAGAAAAAATCAATAAAAAAATATAAATTCTATTAGTGTTGCAAGTCTTGTAGGTTCTTAATTTTTAGTGAATTTTTATTAGGACATAATTTGAGTTCTAGGTTCATAATTTGAGTTCTAGGGTTCATCCATCTATATTTGGTTTTTGAATTGAGTTTCAGAGAGCATGAGATTTGTGTAGATTTTCTTGAAGTGTCAAACACTAGGAGATGCAAATTTGAAGTGGTCATGATATATGAAAAATCCTCAATTGTGTTTGCTCATTGATCATAATGGACATTGAAGTGGTTCGATTGTGCCCAAGTGGCCTTTTGTTGTTTCCAGGGAATGAAGCCGAGTGGCCTATGTTTTGCCAGAATGTTGATTCATTTCCATTCCGGCAAAATTCAGGTTCTCGATTTGTCCACTTTTTAGCAAAGGTCATGCCGAAATTTTCCGTGAATTTCGGCATGACTTGTGCTACAAACTAGGACATATCGAGTGCCCGGGATTTGCCGCACCGGGAAGGAGTCAACGTTCTTGCAAAACAATAGGCCTTTTTTATGTCATTATTCATTTTATTAGGTCTAGAATTAATTGACTAAATTTAATCATAGGAAACATGGCTAGCAACGATGAATGACAGGGTTCTGGTGATGGCGGCGACGTCTACCGGGCGGCAGATGAATTTTTTAGCCTTGCCGACATCGAGACCGGCGCTGCGACTTAGACCGGCATCGAGACTTAGACTGAGACCGGTGCTGAGACTCAGACCGGCATCGAGACCGGCGCTGAGACTGAGACCGGCGCCGAGACACAGACCGGCATCGAGACCGGCGCTGAGACTGAGACCGGCGTTGCCTCGGGGAGCGGAGCCAGTGTAGAACCGAAAGCAAAGAGGCACCGGCCTCCTAACAAACTCAGGACTACTAGACTGGTGGGCACGGAGGTGGACGACGGCAATTTTGAGCCAAAGGCGCCCGAGGAAGCGCGTCGATGCTACGGCAATCAGATAGGCTGCATCGTATGGACAACCGCCACCATCAATGATGAGAAACTACAAAAGATAGAAAATACGAGGAGCTCCCTCCTAAAGAAGTTTCACCAGATATTCTTGTTCCCGGGCCGGAATGAGAAGGATTATAAAGATCCAGATGAGGACCCGGCAATGAAGAAGATAAACAAACACGCTATGACCAAGTTTAGCGACGCATTGGCCGCCTGGAAAAATCGAGTGAAAGCAAAGACCATTAACAAGAAGGAACCCTACTCCGAGATTGTAAATGATAATCCAACAATCACGGAAGAGCAGTTTCAAATATTAAAGGAGGCTTGCGAGGCCGAAGCTGCCAAAAAAAGTCTAAGTACATGAAGGGGCTTCAAGAGAGGAACATTGGGAGCCACCACCTCGGAAGCCATGGTTACGGCAGAAAGAGGTCCAAATGGGCCAAGGAGGACGCGGAAGCCACGAGTCTGGGCATCCCAGACCCCTTGGCAGATTTCACTGTCCCGCAGGAGCGTGACATCCTCAGGGCCCGACACCGTTGGGACCCAGTGAAGAAGGTTTACGAGACAAAACTGGTCATTACGGAGTTCATGAGACTGCTGGTAATTTTAGTTTCTGATCAATTCGACTGCACATGTTAGTCATATTTGTAAACGATCCTTGTGCCTTTTGCAGAGAGAGCAGCACTGGATTGCGGCCGAAAGCGATTCGCCGTCTGAGGCATTGGCGAGGCCCAAGTGGGACACTCCATTCAACCAGGCGTTGAACATATTGAAACGACAACCGGTGGATACTCGACCATCATATGGACGCGTGCACGGTGTCGGAGACGGCGCCACATGGAAGAAGTACTACCATGAGACCACAGAGGAGAGAAAGGAAAGACGAAGGTTAACTGAAGAAAACATTGACAAGAAGGTTGAGATTGCGTTGAGAAGAAATCATCTCAGACAGTCGCAACAGCGGTAGCTGCCGCAAAATAGGTGGTTAGAGATTTGTCTACTTCCTTGGTGACGGGCGTTTTCACTTGGACAAGGCAACATCTAGAAACAATGCAGAGGACTTTCCCCTTGCTGACTTCTTGGGGAGCAGCTCGACTAGCGTTGCACCAGCACCTGCTCCCGCACCGGCTCCCGCATCGGCTGCCGCACCGGACGTGCTCGGTGGTGCTTCGTCTTTGGCTGAGCTCGACGCCCTCACGATATCTATCACACCGGCCCCGTTCAATATAAATGTATAATCTCCCGTTTTCGTTGCCTTTTGGATGTCTCACGTCGCAGACTTTTCTTTGCAGGCCGACGAAACCCCATGCACCATATTGTACACCATCAGCGATCAGAAGGTGGACATGGGGAAGGCGACGATAATGAAGCCGAAGGAACCATTGTTGCACAACCGGCCGATCCCCCCGAACGTCTTCAAGGTTTCCGTGGCCAGTGTCAAACCGGGCCTCGAGAATTTTACTCCTCCAATACTAGCGGGGGATGACGACGAGACACCGCGGTAGCTTGGTGATTGTTGCAATGGGTGGGTCTTGTTGTGGCCAAAGAGTTTGCTTCATTTGGAGGCGGTCGGGAGCACACCCACAAGCATGCAGCCTCAGCAAGGTATGAACATCAACACCCCACCTACCCAATTAGCGTCGGGTGTCGGGTTCGGTGATAGCGGACGGGGTAAGGAGGAGGCTCCATTAGTCGCTGATGACATCGCCATGGATGAGGATGAGGAAGACGATGGCGCTGAACAGTATGTCTATACTGGCGCCTCCTCAAGGTTTGAGCATCATGAGTCGGTGCCTGAATTTCCGTCTCAACGTATTATGGACGACCTTCCGATAGTAAAGAAGTCTAGGAAGAGAGCGAGGAAAGGCAAAAAAGCTGATTCTATGATCCAGCCGCCTCAACAGCCTCGGCTTCAGGACCGTATAGATATCCCCGATGCGGATAAATGGCATATCCCTGGTCAACCAATCCTACCTGCAACAGCGCTACGGGCCAGATTCGGCGATCTAAGGAGACTTCATGACGATGTGCTGCGGGTAGAGAAAGGCCTCATCGCCTCGAAAGATCCAGGATACCCACTCTACGTGGTTAACGTTCCGCGGAAAATGTCGTACATCGACAGCTTCCCCGGGGATAAGTTCTTCCTCCGATTCGATTACATATTCGACTTGTTTCACGTGAAGAAGCTGGATTTTACGTTTGTCCGCCTTTATGCCTTGCACATGAACTACATCATTGGGGTAGAGCAGATATCTCATATTTGTGTCGCTGACCCGTACTACATGCACGAGGGCTTCTTGGGAGTCTGCGCAAAGCACCGTGAATACGCGAGGGATTACATCGTCAGTTTCATGCTCGCCAATAAGGACAAGGAGGCGATTCCCGTGCCTTATCATCCCGTGTAAGTCATCCGCGCTGCTATCCTTCCTTCGATTTCAATCATTCATTTGCATGGTGGAGGCTAATTAATTTGAGGTGTACTTATTTTGCGCAGCGGCGAGCGCGCCGTCCTCATCATCCTCTACCCCCGATTCTCCCACGCTCTTTACTTGGACTCGTCGAAGAACATTCACAAAAAGGATTACACCCACATCAAAGATGTTCTCGACAGTGCTATGTTTTACTACCAAGCAGGGGGTGGAGAGGTCAGGGACAAGAAGAGAAGGGGCGGCAGGGTCGCCTTCGGCCATAAGACCGACTTCTGCTGCATCCAGCAACCGAACGATTCTCTTAATGATGGATTCTATGTCCTACACCACATGCTGGAGTACAGAAGGGATCACCAGAACCTTCGCATGTCACCTAGATTCGGCGATGCGCATATTCTGCAATGGGCAAAGGAGATAGGAGATATCGAGGATCATCGACTTCGAGCTGAGTTCTATAACATCCAGCGCGAACTTGCCCAAATCATCATGAAGGAGGTCGTCGGAAAAACAGGGATGTTCTACGGAGAAGGACAAATGTCGCGGGAAGATGTCCGAACATGGATAGACTCTCAGCGTCTCGACATGAAGCTTTTCACTAAGCTCGAGGACTATTTCCCTGACTTGGATGGATGGAACGACATGTTGGAGTGATTGTCGATATATGACAATGTGTCCGTTTCGTCCATACTTTCTGTATGACAAAACTTTCAGTTATGCACGGTGAAACTTTATTTGTGATGTAATTAAACCGTCCTCCTCCTCGACTAGTGAAAATCACTCTAGTTAGGGCATTTTGGGGTACAATGAACTTTGTTATTTATGCTTATGATATGTTGTTTCTATTTTTGCCAAGTCTATCTCTTTCTGTTGCTCAACTATATATGTTTCATATCATCGACTCATGTGACATTGCAGGTGCATAGATCATAGATGGCAAAGAAGTGCTACGCCAGGAGTATATATACGACAAGTGGCCGGAGTGTCAGGCCCCGGTGTACCGGTTTCCGGTTTCCGAGCGACAGGCAGTAGATAGTTTAAGTTCACGCTAACGCGAGAGAGGGATATGAACTCATGTACTCAAAGTGATAGCTCTTCTCGCGTATATCATTGTTTAGATGGATGCCGATGTATTTGCAAGTAATCGAGACTTGTATCGCTATTTTCGAGATGATGACGAGAGACCACTTTGTGTTGGATGATGATTACGATGATGACATGATTTGATGAGACTAATTGTATGTATATGCTATGATTACATTTGTATGTGTATGATATGCTAAAGATTATTGTATAAAGCCTATTCAAATACAAAACAAATATGCAGGGAAAAAACTAATAAAACTAGTAGTAGCGAGGGGGGAAAATTTAGCAGTAGCGCCGCCTTACCAGTAGCGCTTCCCAGTAAACAGCGCTGCAGATAATATCAGCAACGCCCTTTTCTAAAGAGCGCTACAGCTATTCATGTATAGCAGTAGCGTGGGACAACAGGCGCTACTACTATACGTTAGCCGTAGCGCCTTATTAGTAGCGCCGGTCCCCGCGCTACTAATAGGCCCAAAACCCGCGTTGCTGCTAGGCTTTTTCCTAGTAGTGACCCCAGCGGATAGTAACCCACTTCTAGTTGACAAAGCACCATGTCCACCACAGAGTACCCCCACACGAGCAGCTTGTAAAGAAACTGAAGTGCCCAAGGCACGTAGACCACCATAGCGAACCTAAACTCCATGTTAAAGCAGAAGAGCAACTGTTCTCAGGTTAGATTCCGTAGCTATGGTCCATAGCCCTTTGTTGTTGCATCACTGTATTTACTCATACCAACTACTTCCGAATATTAAGGATCCAATTGAAACTCCAATGGCGCAATAGATATGTTTTAAACATATTTCTTTAACTGGATTGCTATTCTAACTTCTTGCTCTATGTTTATTTCAGTTTCAGTTGTATAAACAATTATGTTCTCATGTGATGTACATTACAAGTGTTGCCAATGTTGTGTAGTTTCTCACACTTATATGCTGTCTATGCGGCTGTGTCTTCAAAATATATGAGTTGAACTGTGTCTCTATCTTGATTTGGCAACATAAATCAGAATGATATGGACAATATAGTGACCATAGTACATAGATATATGTTTGTTTCATGTTGTTATCCTGTCCACCTTACTACTGAACCGGTTTACCAAAATGAGTTTGGTATACTGCATGCTAAACCTGTGATGTGTCTGCTTGTTTCTCCTATAGTATGCGAACTGAATATTGGAGAAGAACACCGCACTATACAATGGTAGAGAAAGTAATGCAGATAAGGTTCAAGATAGTGAGACAACCCTGTTGGTCTCCAAGAAAGGTGATAAAAACGATCTTGTAGACAGTGAGAAAACTACATAATCCTGCATTGATGTAGTGTTCGAGTTACTGGCCAGTACCGTTGACACAAGCTCTTCGACCTCGCTGCCTGAATCACTTCGGCTTCTTCAGTCTCAGCAACAAGCTAAAAAGCATCAATCAGCTGTGCAGCGGCAAGAAACCGAAGGACTGAGGAAGTCCCTACAGAATTCAGATGCATACTTTCTTGTGCAACAGCAATCGCTGGAGGATTTAAGGCCAAACAAGAGAAAGTTAATAAGCTTGCTAAGCATCTTGCCAGCATTATGGGTACCCAGGATATTGTTTCTTGAGCTCTTCTGAAGTGGTTTTAGTTCTGGACTTGTTTTGTTGTGGCGTTTATTTGCACTGGTCGCCAACTCTGACGACCAGTGTATGTGATATGCTGCTTTGTTCCCTATATTTGCACTGGTAGCGAACTTTGATGCCCAGTGGATGTAATATGTGTAATAGTCATGATAGCCTAGCATAAGTTGCTTGCTTATTTAGTTCCTTGTTATCTTCTTTATTTGTTTGCTTGTAGTCAGTGCAATTCTTTTTCCGCATTTTGCTAGTGGCTGCAATAACCTATTTTTTAAAACTAGGCCACAATAACCATGAGCTACATATTTACTGTAGTTACCATGAGCCTCCTACGGGCCGTAGGAACAATGTGCCTTCTACGGGCCATAGCATCAATGGGCCATCTTCGTGTCGTATAATTGATAGGCCAAACATGGGCCAATAACAGATTGCATTATGGGCCGTAAAACGGGCTAGATTTGGAATCGCCCATTCATGGGCCGACAATAATGGGCCATCGTTAATCCGCCGTACTGGACGACGCTGTGAAAACAGCCCAACGAATTAACAAGCTACAAACGGGCCGATTGTAACTGCGGGCTGAATTTGGCCCACAAGCAGAAAAGGCCAATAACGGGCCGTAAGTAACAGAATACTAGAAATGAGCCCAAAAATAAATGGGCCCTGAGAAGGCCGAAAAATAACACTGGTTGGAAACGGCCCAAATGAATAATGGGTCGTTAATGGGTATAAAGGGGTACACTGTTCATTGCGGGCCAGATTCACCACAGGCCGTTAATGGGCCAAGAGTTACAAATGGCCTCGTATGGGCCGAAAGACATCATGGGCCATACATGGGACGAAAGTTACCACGGGCTGGAATCATATTGGACGGCCCAGATGAAGCTACTGGGGTTAATTCCGATAGGCCGTAACAGGCCGTGAGTTAGCGGGTCGTAAATGGGCTATATAGGAACAAGCTTTCTGTGGGCCGGCCCGTTACCTTTTGACCAAGTCAAACGGTCTGGCCTTTTCACCGGAATGGGCCTCTGTTAGGCCGTGCCACGTGTCGACGCATAGGCGCCTCCTCTCCAATGAATGGATGACATCAGTCCCAACGGTGAGCCAACACGTGTTTCCTCCGGCCAATGAGAATCTTACACGTGGAAAATCCTCATTGGTCCGGGCTGTTAGCGGGTTATCGGATCCAAAACCGGACCCGATAGCTTAACGGTGACCCGTTACGGTGGATTCCACGTGTCGGTCACCCTTGATGAAAGCACTTCCATGACCTGTGATTTATCGTCATGGAAGTGGACACTTCCGTGATGATAATTTTGGTAATGTCATGGAACACTTCTATGACAGCACATGTATGACTATCTTGATTCTGTCATAAAATCGTCATGGATGTACATGCATGACAGAAAACGTGACCTACTGTGACAAAAATGTATCATCACGGAATTGTCTTTTTTTGTTGTGCGTGCAGCACCCGTAGTAGCTCGAAGACGGTTCTCCTCAAGCAGCAGAGCATCGTCATGCCGGTGCTGATCTTGCGCTACTTCGTCATAGGCAAGCACTTGAGGCGCCCATAAATGAGTTCCATGGGGATAACTACTTCTGCCCTGTAGACCAGGGAGAAGGGAGTCTGCCCGGTAGCTCGATTTGGTGTCGTTCTGAGGGAGGAGAGAACTACCGGTAGCTCATCGATCCACCGCCTGCCGTGCTTCCACGGTGTATCAAAGGTTCTTGTCTTGAGTCCCCGCATCACTTCAGCGTTCGCCCTCTCAGCTTTCCCAGTGCTCCTGGGATGGGCAGCAGAGGCAAATGAGATCTTGCATCCGAGGGCATGACCATATTGCATGAAGGCACGGCTCGTTAACTGGGAACCGTTGTCGGTAATAATCCTTGCCGGAACTCCAAAACGACACACCAACACTTTTAAGAACTCGATAGCTGACTGAGGAGTCACCTTTCTCACGGCGGTCACTTCCGGCCACTTTGTAAACTTGTCGATGGAAACGAGCATGAATTCAAAGCCCCCGATTGCTCGGGGGAAAGGGCCGAGGATATCGAACCCCAGACTGAAAATGGCCATGATAAAGGGATTGTCTAAAGATCTTGGGCAGGCAGGTGGATGTTCTTGGAATGGAACTGCCAGGCTTTACACTTGGTGACTAGCTCGACCGCATCTTGGAGGGCTGTGGGCCAATAGAATCCTTGCCAGAATGCTTTCCCAACCAGTGGCCTTGATCCAATGTGGGATCCGCAAATGCCTTTGTGTATCTCAGCCAACACTTCATTTCCTTCTTCCCGACAAACGCACTTCAATTTCGCACCGTTGGGCCTCCTTCTGTACAGAGTGTCATCGACAAATTGATACATACTGGCCCTCTGGGCTACTCTTTCAGCTTCATCTTGGTCGCCGGGAAGCTCTGTGGTTTGGAGGAAGTGGACTATGTGGCTTGCCCAAATTGAAGCCTGGGGCTCGGCAACGAGGACTAGCGGCACCTCCTCAGCTGTGGGGGCACATTCCTCATTCAAAGGGTCCATGGGCCCGGCTGGAGGGTGCGGTCCGGCAGGTGGCGAGGAGTTGTTGCTGGCAGGGTCTTCACCAGGAGCGGGCGGCTCTACCGGGAGAGGCTTACCAGAGTCCAATTTTCTCCTTTTCCGGGCCATTGTTGTTGGGGATATGGAGGGTTGAGTAACATGGAGAACAAAAGTCCCTACTTCCACAGGAAGCTTCAGCGCAGCACACTTTGACAGATAATTAGCTATGTTGTTTTCCGCGCGGGGTACGTGCTCTGTTTGCAATCCATCAAAGCGTTCCTCCAATTTCCTCACTTCCTCGACGTATGCCTCCATCAATGGGCTTTGGTAATCCTCGTTGACTAGTCTCACCACAAGCTGTGAATCTCCTCGAATGACCAGCTTCTTAATTCCCAAATATGCGGCAATATAGAGCCTGGCAAGGAGCCCTTCATACTCTGTTGTATTGTTGGTTGCCTCTTCCTGGGCAAAATGCATCTGGACGATGTACTTCAAGTGCTCCCCTGAGGGGGCGACAAGAAGCACACCAACTCCTGCACCTTGCAGGGAAAAGGCACCATCGAAACACATAATCCATTCTTGGGGCGATTCCTTGCCGGGATAACTGTCTCTGGCACTTCCTCATCAGGGGTTGGCGTCCATTCTGCAATAAACTCTACCAATGCCCTGCTCTGGATTGTCGATGTGCTCTTGAAAGTGCAACTATCCCTAGGTGGTTTTGGTAATTCATAACAACATATAGCTCATTGAGCAAATGCTATTCCAAGATGACTATTTCAGGAAAGCTCAATGATTGGCATGGCATGGATGTGAAAGTGGAACCCTCAAAATGCTAAGGACAAAGGATTGGCTCAAGCTCAAAAGCTCAAGACTCTTCATTTTATATTTTAGTTATCCAAGATCACATTGAGTCTTTAGGAAAAGCCAATACTATCAAGGAGGGATGAGGTGTTGCTTAATGAGCCTCTTGCTTCATGTGCTTAGTGATATGCTCCAAAATCCTCAGCTACTTTCCCACTTCCACATATGACCTAAACCCTAAGCCAAACTCGGTCCTACCGATTCTTTCTATCCGGCGCAACTGAGATTCACTTGTCATAAGCCACTACGAAACCATAGCAATTCGGTTCTACCGATAGGGATCTCGGTCTCACCGAGATGGGATCGCAAACTCTTTATTTCCCTTTCGTAACTTTTCGGTCTCACCGAAAGAGCAAATCGGTCCCACCGAGATTGTAATGTAAATTCAGTGTTTCCTTTTTGTAACTTTTCGGTCTCACCGAAAGAGGAAATCGGTCCCACCGAGTTTGCCTGACCAACTCTCTGGTTAGCTAATTACCAAAATCGGTCCTACCGAGTTGCATGTCAGTCCCATCGAAAATCTCTAACGGTCACTAGGTTTACCTTTTCGGTCCGACCCAGTTTGTTGATTCGGTCCCACCGAGATTGGAAAACTGTGTGTAACGGTTGGATTTTGTGTGGAGGCTATATATACCCCTCCACCTCCTCTTCATTCGTGAAGAGAGCCATCAGAACACATACACAATTCCAACTCATATGTTCTGAGAGAGAACCACCTACTCATGTGTTGAGACCAATATATTCCATTCCTACCATATGAATCTTGATCTCTAGCCTTCCCCAAGTTGCTTTCCACTCAAATATTCTTTCCACCAGATCCAAATCCTATGAGAGAGAGTTGAGTGTTGGGGAGACTATCATTTGAAGCACAAGAGCAAGGAGTTCATTACCTACACACCATTTGTTACTTCTTGGAGAGTGGTGTCTCCTAGATTGGCTAGGTGTCACTTGGGAGCCTTCGACAAGATTGTGGAGTTGAACCAAGGAGTTTGTAAGGGCATGGAGATCGCCTACTTCGTGAAGATCTACCGCTACTGAGGCAAGTCCTTCGTGGGTGATGGCCATGGTGGGATAGACAAGGTTGCTACTTCATGGACCCTTTGTGGGTGCTTGCTTCTTCGTGGACCCTTCGTGGGTGGAGCCCTCCGTGGACTCGCGCAACCGTTACCCTTCATGGGTGGAGCCCTCCGTGGACTCGCGCAACCGTTACCCTTCGTGGGTTGAAGTCTCCATCAACGTGGATGTAGGATAGCACCACCTATCCGAACCACGGGAAAAACATCCGTGTCTCCAATTGCGTTTGAATTCTCCAAACCCTTCCCTTTACATTCTTGCAAGTTGCATGCTTTACTTTCTGCTGCCAATATACTCTTTGCATGCTTGCTTGAATTGTGTGATGATTGCTTGACTTGTCCTACAATAGCTAAAATCTGCCAAGAACTAAAATTGGGAAAAGGTTAAGTTTTTATTTGGTCAAGTAGTCTAATCACCCCCCCCTCTAGACATACTTTCAATCCTACAGCTCTAAAATTTCAAACCAAAACTGGATAACTCCAATGCCCACTCCACTATTCTGCCGATAGCCTCAGTGTTTCAGAGTATCCTTTGCAATGGGAAACGAACGAGAACAGTGATCTCATGGGCTTGGAAGTAGTGGTGCAGTTTCCTTGAGGCCAAGATCAGACCAAAGATCAATTTTTGCATGCCAGCGTACCTCAATCTAGCCCCCATTAATAAGGAGCTAACGAAGTACATTGGGTGTTGTACCACTTTCTTCCTTGCCCTGTCCTTGGGGTTGCCCTTGCTATCATTGTAACGCCCTCGATGCGGCTATAGCTCCCACGTGTCGAGGCACGACTTAGAGACATAACCGCATTGAAAGCATTATCGCAAGTTAGGCAATCATCACAACATCCCATGTAATATATAGAATAAAAGGGGAGATACATAGTTGGCTTACACTCGCCATGTCACATCGAAGTACATAAATAACATACATCATCCAAACACTCATGGCCCGACTACGGCGCCAAAATAGAATAAAAACCCAACATGCGACACGGTCCCGATCAGACCCCAACTGGGCACCACTAATGATCATCAGGAAAAGAGACATAGTAACGCTAAGAGTCCTCGTCGAACTCCCACTTGAGCTCATACTCGTCACCTGGAGCGGAATCACCTGGACCTGCATCTGGAGTAATAGTAATCTGTGAGCCACAGGCACTCAGCAATCTCGCACCCTCGCGATCAAGACTATTTAAACTTATAGGAAGGGTAAGGCAAAAATATATGTGGAGCTGCAGCAAGCGACTAGCATATATGGTGGCTAACTTATTCGTAAAAGAGAGCGAGAAGAGGAGGCGAAGTGCGAGCGAGAATCTAGAGAGAGCAACCTGCACAAACATAACTCCAACACCGTGCCCACTTCCCGGACTCCGCCGAGAAGAGGCCATCACGGTAACACACACGGTTGATTCATTTTAATTAATTAAGGTTCAAGTTATCTACAACCGGACGTTAACAAATTCCCATCTGCCCATAACCGCGGGCATGGCTTTCGAAAGTTCAATCCCTGCAGGGGAGTCCCAACTTAGCCCATGACAAGCGCTCACAGTCAACGAAGGAATAGACCTCCACCCGAGACACACCGATCAGACTCGGTAACCCGGTACAACAAGACAATTCGACAGGTTAAAACAAGACCAGCAACACCGCCCAAATGTGCCGACAAATCCCGATAGGAGCTGCACATATCTCTTTCTCAGGGCACACTCAGATAAGCAATCCATACAACTAAAACCAGCCCTCGTGTTTCCCCGAGGTGGCGCTGCAAGGGGCTCTAGTTTAGACCAACACTCAGAGGAGCACTGCCGGGGGGGGGGGGGTTAAAATAAGATGACCCTTGAGTCTGCAGAACCCAAGGGAAAAAAGGCTAGGTGGCAAATGGTAAGACCAATGTTGGGCATTGCTGGACAAGGTTTAATCAAGGCGAAATATCAAGGGGTTCCCATTATAACCCAACCGTGTAAGGAACGCAAAATCCGGGAACATAACACCGATATGACGGAAACTAGGGCGACAAGACTGGAACAAAACACTAGGCGAGAGGCCGAGCCTTCCACCCTTTACCAAGTATATAGATGCATTAAGATAACATGGCAATATAATGATATCCCAACAAGTAACTAAAAGATGTTCCAACAAGGAATGGCCTCCAATCTTCACCAGCAACTAGACGCGCTATAAGAGGGGCTGAGCAAAGCGGTAACATAGCCAATCAACGGTTTGCTAGGACATGGTGGGTTAGAGGTTTGACATGGCAATTGGGAGGCTGACAAGCAAATGGTAGGCATCGTACCATTGGCATAGCAAAAGAGCGATCAAACTAGCATAGCAAAGATAGTAGTGATTTCGAGGGTATGATCATCTTGCCTGCACTGTTGTCAGAGTTGACTGGATCCTCACAAGCAAACTCAACGGGCTCCTCGGTAGCGAACTCGTCTCCCGGCTCTACCCAAACAAGACAAACAAGCAACAAGGACAAAATCAGCCACGTGCAAGGATAAAGCGATATGGTGCAATGATGATATGCTATGCGGGATGCGATGCAGGATGCAAAATGCAAGATATGACAGGAAATGCATGAACCTGGCCTCAACTTGGAATTCCAAGGGTGCCACTGGAAATATGAGATGAAATCGCTTGAAAACGATATAAAGAACGCCGGAATCGGAGTTACGGTTTGGAAATGGCAAGCGATTCAAAAATGACACCGGTCTGTGATTTACAGCAAGTAGGCATCTAAATGCAACGAAATGAACATGCTACAGCCACCAAACATGACAACAAAATACATGGCAGGGATGCACACAAGATGCTTAACAAAAGTATAGCACTGAGCTACGCCCAATTCATCCATTAGGAGGTTCAAACAAGCATGGCAAAAACGCAAATGCAATACAGATTTCAGATCATATAGCCCTCTTCGGAGCAACAAAACGACATGCTACAGGACTTGAGCATGACAAGTAATGAAATGGCATGGAGCTACTCAACAAGCTTAACAAAAGTCTCTTAGTGACCTTGAGCCAAAATGGACCACAAAATATACTAACAAGCACACGAACATAGCAAAAACATAATCAGTTTTCAGACTTAGTGAAAACTGGGACATGCTGAAACATAACTCACGAAGGCATGTTTACGAGCTCGATGCACTCACCACGGTGCAATTCATGGCAAGAAAAGCATGAACCTATAAATAAGGCACAAAATACAAGCTATGCATGGCAAGAACAATGGCATAGCATGCACGGATCAACTACAATAACATCGGCAAAATCGCAAACAAGTTGACGATCTGCCCAGATTCACAACGAAGCAAAAGTAGAGCTCGATTGACTCAAGCTAAGTTGCTCCATAATTGAAAGTAAAGACATGGATGGATAGAGCATAACAAGATTAACAAAACTCCTTTACTGATCATCCTGAAAAGAGGCACGGATCACTAGGAAACAACAAGAACATATGGCATCATGAATAAATAATCCCAGACTTAGTAAAAACTACTAAGTCCCTGAAAACAGGTTTACCGGGTGCCTCACTTTGCAAGCTTGCACAAGTCACCAAACACATCACAAAAATTCATGGGTTGCACCTCTGGAAAGATAACAAAATCCTTAACAAAACATATGTAGGACTCACAGGCATAGCATGCACACATTAATCATGGCAAAAATGACAAAAGTCTAAGATGAACTAGCAGATCTGACAATTAACTCACGAAGCCTCCTTCTAACAGCATTTCGGGCATCAAGATGAACTCAAATGAAAATGATGCAATGGAATGAAATGATGTACTCGTCGAGACGAACATTTTGATATACTATATGTCCAAATCGGAGGTACGGATGCGGAGATGTGGCCGGTCAAAGTATGCATAAAAAATTAAGGGGGAGAGGGAAAAAGTCAACAATTAGGGTTCCAGATCCAGATCTGGATCGGGGTTGCATGGAAACCGAGGATGGACGGGTTACTTTAGCTCGCTGGAGATCGTCGTGGCCGGAGTGGAGACGAGGAGGGAGAGGTCGCCGGGGCGGCGGTGGCGAGGCCGGGCGGCGCAGCCGAGGTCGCGGTGGCGCGGGCGACGCCGGCGATGTGCTTGGCGGCGGGGACGCGAGTGCGGGGCGGCAGCCACCGGCCGGAGCGGCGAGGCGGCAATGGCGCGCGGTGGCGCCGGCGATCTGGCGCGGGGATGAAGGAGGCAGCGCGCGGGGCTCCTCTGGCCCGAGGGGTCGGCGGGGAGGGCCGGCCCCGGGCCTCGCGGGCCGGTGGCGGGGAAGTGGGCATGGGCGGCGGCCACTAGGCGGAGGACACGTGGCGGCGGACGGGGAGGCCGGACAATGTCCGTCGGTGGGGCAGATGTCCCGCGTGCGCGAGGACGAATGAATCTAGGGTTTCGGGGAGGAAGAAGAGATCCGAAAATTGGGGGTGTTTAAATAGGCATAGGGGGGCTAGGAGATTCCAAATGAGGTGCGGTTTTCGGCCACGCGATCGTGATCGAACGCTCTAGGTGTTGGAGCAGAGTTTGGTGGGTTTTGGGCCAAATTGGAGGGGTGTTGGGCTGCAACACACACGAGGCCTTTTCGGTCCCTCGGTTAACCGTTGGAGTATCAAACGAAGTCCAAATGATACGAAACTTGCCAGGCGGTCTACCGGTAGTAAACCAAGGCCGGATGGTAAGTCTCAGTCCAATCCAGAAATGTTTAATCCCCACACACGAAAGAAAGCTAGAAATGACCACCGGAGGAGAACGAAGCGCCGGAATGCAAAATGGACAACGGGGAAAATGCTCGAATGCATGAGACGAACACGTATGCAAATGCAATGCACATGATGACATGATATGAGATGCATGACAAAGACAACAACACACGAAGACAACACCCGAACCCGAGAAAATAAATATAACTTAACGCCGGAAACGGCAAGAGTTGGAGTACAAATAGGGAAAGTTACAACCGGGGTGTTACAACACTCCACCACTACGAAAAGATCTTGTCCCGAGATCTAGGACTGAAAGAACGCCGGGTACTCAGAACGGAGGTGATTCTCGCGTTCCCAGGTAGCTTCACGGTCGGAATGGTGTGACCACTTGACTTTGAGAAATTTGATTGACTTGTTGCGAGTCTTGCGTTCAGTCTCTTCAAGAATTGCAACTGGGTGCTCACAATAAGAGAGATCTTCTTGGAGCAAAGTTTGAAGGAAGCTCGAGTTGATAGGCGAGGTCGCCTCTCTTGCTGACAATCTTGAAAGGTCCCACGTATCTAGGGGCAAGCTTGCCTTTGATACCGAAGCGACGAGTACCTTTCATAGGAGAGACATGGAGGTAAACATGATCTCCGATCTCGAAAACCAAATCACGGTGCTTACTATCATAGTAGCTCTTCTGACGGGATTGGGCTTCTTTGAGGTTATCACGAATGACTTTGCACATTTCTTCTGCTTCTGTGATTAAGTCATTACCCAAAAGCTGACGTTCACCGGTTTCAGACCAGTTGAGAGGGGTACGGCACTTCCTGCCATACAGAATTTCAAATGGGGCCTTGCCCGAACTTGCTTGAAAACTGTTATTGTAGGAGAATTCAGCATAAGGAAGACAATCCTCCCACTTCATGCCGAAGGAGATCACACAAGCCCTGAGCATATCTTCAAGAATCTGGTTGACACGCTCGACTTGACCGCTTGTTTGAGGATGGAAAGCAGTGCTGAAGCGGATGTTCGTGCCCATGGCCTTCTGAAAAGAATCCCAAAATTTTGAGGTATAGATGCTGCCATGGTCTGAAGAGATCACTTGAGGAATGTCGTGCAGAGAGACAATACGAGAGGTATAGAGTTCCGCCAATTGAGCTGCAGTGATCGACTCTTTGATAGGCAGAAAGTGAGCCACTTTGGTGAGTTTGTCGATGATAACGAATATAGCATCATTGCCACACTTGGACTTTGGAAACCCAGTCACGAAGTCCATTTCAATGTGGTCAAACTTCCATTCTGGAATGGCAAGAGGTTGGAGGAGACCTGCTGGCCTTTGGTGTTCTGCCTTCACTCTTCTGCAGACATCACATTCATTCACGAATTGAGCGATCTCGCGCTTCATTCGAGTCCACCAATAAGCTTGCTTAAGGTCCTGATACATCTTCGTGCTCCCAGGGTGGATGGAGAGGAGAGAATTGTGAGGCTCGTTCATGATCACTTTACGGAGGTCACCTTTGGGCACAACAATACGATCCTCGAAGAAAAGAGTGTCCTTGTCATCAAGGCGGTAGCACTTGTACTTGGACTGACTCTTGGCAATCCCAATCTTCACCTTTTTCACCATAGCATCAACAAGCTGGGCTTGGCAAATCTGGTCTTCTAAGGTAGGAGAGACTTGAAGGTTGGCGAGGAAACCTTGAGGAACAACTTATAGATTAAGTTTGCGGAAAGCTTCACAAAGCTCGGGTTGATAAGGCTTGAGAATCAGACTGTTGTAGTAAGCCTTCCTGCTCAAAGTGTCAGCAATCACATTAGCCTTGCCTGGAGTATACTCAATACTCAGATTATACTCTTGAATCATTTCGACCCATCGAGTTTGCCTTAGGTTGAGATTAGGCTGAGTGAAGATGTACTTGAGACTCTTGTGATCAGTGAAAATGTCCACTTTTCTTCCCAATAGAAGATGTATCCAAGTCAAAAGAGCATGCACAACTGCCGCCAACTCGAGATCATGAGTGGGGTAGTTCTTCTCATTAGGCTTCAACTGGCGAGATGTATAAGTAACCACTTTCTTCTCTTGCATCAATACTGCGCCAATACCTTGGAGAGAGGCATCACAAAAGACCTCGTACGGCTTGGATTCATTAGGCGGAGTCAGAACCGGAGCAGTGATCAATTTCTCTTTCAAAGTGTTGAAAGCAATATCACACTCCGGAGACCAAACGTACTTGAAGTGCTTCTGAAGAAGATTTGAGAGAGGCTTCGCGATCTTAGAAAAGTTTTCAATGAATCTTCGGCAATAGCTTGCGAGACCGAGGAAACTACAGAGTTGCTTCACGTTCTGAGGAGGTTCCCAATTCACAATTGCAGACACCTTCTCAGGATTCACGGCAATGCCCTTGGCAGAGATGATATGGCCAAGATAAAGAACCTCATCGAGCCAAAATTCACACTTGGAGAACTTGGCGTAGAACTGATGTTCCCTGAGCTTATCAAGAACCAAACGCAAGTGCTTGGCATGATCTTCCTTGTTCTTGGAGAAAACCATAATGTCGTCGAGATAGACCAAAACGAAGTCATTGGTGTAGGCGTTGAAGATGAAGTTCATCATGCGAGAGAACGTCGGAGGAGCGTTGGCGAGGCCAAAAGACATGACAGTGTATTCATATGAACCAAAGCTAGTTCTGAATGCTGTCTTGGGAATATTTTCTTCACGAATGTGAATCTGGTGATAACCCATACGGAGATCAAGCTTGGCAAATACTTGAGCACCTTTGAGTTGTTCGAACAGCTCATTGATGTTGGGAAGTGGGTATTTGTTCTTGATGGTCTTCTTGTTCACTGGACGGTAATCAACACAAAGTCGGTTCGTTCCATCCTTCTTCTTCTTCACAAAAAGAACACCACAACCCCACGGAGAAGAACTAGGCCAGATGAGACCCATTCTTTCTTGCTCATCGAGTTGCTTCTTCAGCTCCTTCAACTCTTCAGGTCCGAGCTTGTAAGGACGTTTACACACAGGTTCCGTGCTAGGCTCAAGTTCAATAACGAATTCAAATGGCCGGTGCGGAGGCATTCCTGGGAGCTCTTCTGGAAAGACGTCTTGATATTCGCAAACGACTGGAATTTGAGAGATGGCATCCAATTCACCCTTCTCATTGAGAGAAAACAGACGGATAGAATCATCCCGAGCAGCAAAGACAATTACATCCTCAGACGAATGAGTCAATTGAATCTGCCTGGCTGCACAATCAAGCTGAGCCTTGTGCTTAGAAAGCCAATCCATTCCGAGAATAAGATCAATATCCGAGTCACCTAGAACATTTGGAGAGGACAAGAACTTATAGTCACACAAAGTGATAGTAACATCCGGAACGCATACTCGAGATGTCATTTGACGGGCCGGAGAGACGATAGCCAATGGCTTCGGCAAGACTTGAGTAACAAAATCATGCTTAGATGCAAAAGGTCTCGAGATGAAACAATGCGATGCACCCGTGTCAAAAAGAACTTTTGCAGGAATATCATTAACAAGAAGGTTACCCATGATCACATCTGACGAGTCCTCTGCCTGAGCTGCTTTCATCATATTGACCTTGGCATGCTTGGGGTTATGCTTGACCACAGCTGTACTTGTCGATCTGACAGGAGGAGGAGGAAGACGCCTCTGGTTGAGACACTTGTTGGCATAGTGACCCTTCTATTGGCACTTGTTGCACGTGACCTCTGAAAGCGGACGGTGATACGGAGCACTCGATCTTGGAGCTTGAGACGAAGTCTTGTTCTGAAAGCCAGGGTTGGGTGGGTGGGAAGAACCACTGCCACCTTTGCTCTTCTGCTGATACGGCTGACGGAACGGAGGAGGAGGAAGCCAAAACTTCTGCTGCTTGGCCACTTGAGTAGAGGAAGAAGGAGTAGCATCTCTGACTCACTTCCTGGAAGCATTACACCTCAACTTAGCAGCCTCTTGCTTCAGTGCCATGTTGTAGAACTCATCGTACCTCAAGGGCTCGAAGAGGACAAGAGCGAGCTGGATATCTTCTCTGAGACCACCCCTGAACTGGTATATCATGCTCTTCTCATCAGGGACGTCCTGCTTGGCAAAGCGGGCGAGCTTCTGGAACAACTTGTTTTAGTCATAGACAGACAAAGAGGCTTGCTTCAGATTGCGAAATTCCTCACGCTTGCTTTCAACCACGCTGTGCGGAATATGATGAGCTCGGAAATCTCGAGGGAAATCATCCCAAGTGATAACACGTCCACCTCTGGAATCCTTGTACTGCTGGAACCATTCTGCAGCTTGATCTTTGAGTTGGAAGGAAGCGAACTTGACAAAGTCCTCAGGCCTGACGTTACTGCACTCGAAATGCTTACACAGATCCACAAGCCAATTGTCAGCATCGGTTGCCTCAACTCAATTGCTGAAAGTCTTTGGCCCATTAGCAAGGAACTGGTTGAGTGTAGCAAAGTGACTCTGATTGCTGCCTTGATTCCCTTGACTACCTTGATTTCGCTCTTGGAGAATTTGCATGATCACCTGTGTGTTTGCATTGGTTGCGGCCATCACCGCTTGCCATGCCTCTGGAGGAGGTGGAGGCAGTGGCGGATCAGGATTCGGAGTCGTGCACGTTGGAGGAGCCATCCTGAAGAGGTTGACCACCATTAGCACATTGACAGATAAATATTGAAGCTGAACCCAATGGAATGAAAATTGCAACATATAGTCTTCACATCCGAACAAAATGAACGAATGCATTCCTCTTCAAATGGTCACATATCCATAAATTGAGAAGCCACGTAGAATTAAGGTAGAGAAATAAATCAACAAGGTACGGATCAAGAACGAATAATCGGTAAGAAATCCCAACCTCAAACCAATATCCGTGGAAGAAGAACGAGAGCTATTAGAATTCCCACCTATGAAACTCCTGAACTTTTCCGGTTATGCAATCAGGTGTTGGGGATACAGGGTAAGCATAATATCTCACCCAAACTAGCAAATCCTACATCCAGCTGTATCCATCCTTCAACACATAACCAAGAAACCTTCGGAAACCATCTACCTCAACCTTCGAAAAGCATCCGTTATGCATGTTATGGCGATACTCCCGAACTCCCGCCCCAGTACTGGGTGGCGTCGAGGTTATCTCACCAACGAACTGCATAAAAGAGATTTTCGATGTCGGCGAAAATATCTCAAGTATTCTAGAATTGCAACGATAAAATTATGATGACAACACCTCAGAGCTCAACTCCCCGGGACACTTCCACTAAACCCCTGACAGGAGGCACCAAGTCAATGTTCTCATCATAAAACCATCGGAACAATTCCAATATACTCGCGTGATCCTAAAAAAATTTAGTGAAATTTGAGAAGAGAAGAGTCAAAACTCTATGTCAGGATGCCTTACCAGAGCGATGAGGAGACTGGGAAGTAAAAAGAATTCCTAAGCTCTCCGATATATAATTCCTAAATGACTCAAAACATTTTTCTAGACACAACTCGGCCGCTAAAAACGATCAAGCAATGGGGCTCCTAAGGTCAGGGAAGGCTCTGATTACCAACTTGGAACACCCTCGATGCGGCTATAGCTCCCACGTGTCGAGGCACGACTTAGAGACATAACCGCATTGAAAGCAATGTCGCAAGTTAGGCAATCATTACAACATCCCATGTAATATATAGAATAAAAGGGGAGATACATAGTTGGCTTACACTCGCCACGTCACATAGAAGTACATAAATAACATACATCATCCAAACACTCATGGCCCGACTACGGCGCCAAAATAGAAGAAAAACCCAACATGCGACACGGTCCCGATCAAACCCCAACTGGGCACCACTACTGATCATCAGGAAAAGAGACATAGTAACGCTGAGAGTCCTCGTCGAACTCCCACTTGAGCTCGTACTCATCACCTGGAGCGGAATCACCTGGACCTGCATCTGGAGTAATAGTAATCTGTGAGCCACAGGGACTCAGCAATCTCGCACCCTCGCGATCAAGACTATTTAAGCTTATAGGAAGGGTAAGGCAAAAATATATGTGGAGCTGCAGCAAGCGACTAGCATATATGGTGGCTAACTTATTCGCAAAAGAGAGCGAGAAGAGGAGGCGAAGCGCGAGCGAGAATCTAGAGAGAGCAACCTGCGCAAACATAACTCCAACACCGTGTCCACTTCCCGGACTCCGCCGAGAATAGGCCATCACGGTAACACACACGGTTGATTCATTTTAATTAATTAAGGTTCAAGTTATCTACAATCGGACATTAACAAATTCCCATCTGCCCATAACCGCGGGCACGGCTTTCAAAAGTTCAATCCCTGCAGGGGAGTCCCAACTTAGCCCATGACAAGCTCTCACAGTCAACGAAGGAATAGACCTCCACCCGAGACACACCGATCAGACTCGGTAACCCGGTACAACAAGACAATTCGACAGGTTAAAACAAGACCAGCAACACCGCCCCAATGTGCCGACAAATCCCGATAGGAGCTGCACATATCTCTTTCTCAGCGCACACTCAGATAAGCAATCCGTACAATTAAAACCAGCCCTCAAGTTTCCCCGAGGTGGCGCAGCAAGGGGCTCTAGTTTGGACCAACACTCAGAGGAGCACTGGCCGGGGGGTTAAAATAAGATGACCCTTGAGTCTGCAGAACCCAAGGAAAAAAAAGGCTAGGTGGCAAATGGTAAGACCAATGTTGGGCATTGCTGGACAAGCTTTAATCAAGGCGAAATATCAAGGGGTTCCCATTATAACCCAACCGCGTAAGGAACGCAAAATCCGGGAACATAACACCGATATGACGGAACTAGGGCGGCAAGAGTGGAAAAAAACACTAGGCGAGAGGCCGAGCCTTCCACCCTTTACCAAGTATATAGATGCATTAAGATAACATGGAAATATAATGATATCCCAACAAGTAACTAAAAGATGTTCCAACAAGGAACGGCCTCCAATCTTCACCTGCAACTAGCAACGCTATAAGAGGGGCTGAGCAAAGCGGTAACATAGCCAATCAATGGTTTGCTAGGACATGGTGGGTTAGAGGTTTGACATGGCAATTGGGAGGCTGAAAAGCAAATGGTAGGCATCGTAGCATTGGCATAGCAAAAGAGCGAGCAAACTAGCATAGCAAAGATAGTAGTGATTTCGAGGGTATGATCATCTTGCCTGCACAGTTGTCAGAGTTGACTGGATCCTCACAAGCAAACTCAACGGGCTCCTCGGTAGCGAACTCGTCTCCCGGCTCTACCCAAACAAGACAAACAAGCAACAAGGACAAAATCAACCACGTGCAAGGATCAAGCGATATGATGCAATGATGATATGCTATGCGGGATGCGATGCGGGATGCAAAATGCAAGATATGACAGGAAATGCATGAACCTGGCCTCAACTTGGAATTCCAAGGGTGCCACTGGAAAGATGAGATGAAATCACTTGAAAACGATATAAAGAACGCCGGAATCGGAGTTACGGTTTGGAAATGGCAAGCGATTCAAAAATGACACCGGTCTACGATTTACAGCAAGTAGGCATCTAAATGCAACGAAATGAACATGCTACAGTCACCAAACATGAAAACAAAATACATGGCAGGTATGCACACAAGATGCTTAACAAAAGTATAGCACTGAGCTACGCCCAATTCATCCATTAGGAGGTTCAAACAAGCATGGCAAAAACGCAAATGCAATACAGATTTCAGATCATATAGCCCTCTTCGGAGCAACAAAACGACATGCTACAGGACCTGAGCATGAAAAGTAAAGAAATGGCATGGAGCTACTCAACAAGCTTAACAAAATTCCCTTAGTGACCTTGAGCCAAAAGGGACCACAAAATATACTAACAAACACACGAACATAGCAAAAACATAATCAGTTTTCAGACTTAGTGAAAACTGGGACATGCTGAAACATAACTCACGAAGGCATGTTTACGAGCTCGATGCACTCACCACGGTGCAATTCATGGCAATAAAAGCATGCACCTACAAATAAGGCACAAAATACAAGCTATACATGGCAAGAACAATGGCATAGCATGCACGGATCAACTACAATAACATCGGCAAAATCGCAAACAAGTTGACGATCTGCCCAGATTCACAACGAAGCAAAAGTAGAGCTCGATTGACTCAAGCTAGGTTGCTCAATAATTGCAAGTAAAGACATGGATGGATAGAGCATAACAAGATTAACAAAACTCATTTACTGATCATCCTCAAAAGAGGCACGGATCACTAGGAAACAACAAGAACATATGGCATTATGAACTAAATAATCCCAGACTTAGTAAAAACTACTAAGTCCCTGAAAACAGGTTTACCGGGTGCCTCACTTTGCAAGCTTGCACAAGTCACCACACACATCACAAAAATGCATGGGTGGCACCTCTGAAAAGATAACAAAATCCTTAACAAAACATATGTAGGACTCACAGGCATAGCATGCACACATTAATCATGGCAAAAATGACAAAAGTCTAAGATGAACTAGCAGATCTGACAATTAACTCACGAAGCCTCCTTCTAACAGCATTTCGGGCATCAAGATGAACTCAAATGAAAATGATGCAATGGAATGAAATGATGTACTCATCGAGGCGAACATTTTGATATACTATATCTCCAAATCGGAGCTACGGATACGGAGATGTGGCCGGTCAAAGTATGCATAAAAAATTAAGGGGGAGAGGGAAAAAGTCAACCGTTAGGGTTCCAGATCCAGATCTGGATCGGGGTTGCATGGAAACCGAGGATGGCCGGGTTATTGTAGCTCGCCGGAGATCGTCGTGGCCGGAGTGGAGACGAGGAGGGAGAGGTCGCCGGGGCGGCGGTGGCGAGGCCGGGCGGCGCGGCCGAGGTTGCGGTGGCGCGGGCGGCGCCGGCGATGTGCTTGGCGGCGGGGACGCGAGTGCGGGGCGGTGGCCACCAGCCGGAGCGGCGAGGCGGCAATGGCGCGCGGCGGCGCCGGCGATCTGGCGCGGGGACAAAGGAGGTAGCGCGCGGGGCTCCTCTGGCCCGAGGGGTCGGCGGGGAGGGCCGGCCCCGGGCCTCGCGGGCTGGCGGCGGGGAAGTGGGCACGGGCGGCGGCCACTAGGCGGAGGACACGTCGCGCCGGACGGGGAGGCCGGACAATGTTCGTCGGCGGGGCAGATGTCCCGCGCGCGCGAGGACGAATGAATCTAGGGTTTCGGGGAGGAATAAGAGATCCGAAAATTGGGGGGTGTTTAAATAGGCATAGGGGAGCTAGGAGAGTCCAAATGAGGTGCGGTTTTCGGCCACGCGGTCGTGATCGAACGCTCTAGGTGATGGAGCAGAGTTTGGTGGGTTTTGGGCCAAATTGGAGGGGTGTTGGGCTGCAACACACACGAGGCCTTTTCGGTCCCTCGGTTAACCGTTGGAGTATCAAACGAAGTCCAAATGATACAAAACTTGACAGGCGGTCTACCGGTAGTAAACCAAGGCCGCATGGTAAGTCCTGGTCCAATCCGGAAATGTTTAATCCCCACACACGAAAGAAAGCTAGAAATGACCACCGGAGGAGAACGAAGCGCCGGAATGCAAAACGGACAACGGGGAAAATGCTCGAAGGCATGAGACGAACACGTATGCAAATGCAATACACATGATGACATTATATGAGATGCATGACAAAGACAACAACACACGAAAACAAAACCCGAACCCGAGAAAATAAATATAACTTAACGCCGGAAACGGCAAGAGTTGGAGTACAAATAGGGAAAGTTACAACCGGGGTGTTACAATCATGCTCACTTCTGTCATGATTCTTATCTAACTCTGTCGGTACTTTCTCACATTTAGCTTCATCCACATCCCGCTACGCTACCAAGGCTGCGCTAACCACTTTGTTGGTTGCCGCTAATTATAGCAGCAAAGGCTCTTGTGGCTTGGGAGCAACCAAGGTGGGCACAGATGGTAAGTAGGGGCCTCAGCGTCTCTATTTACTGAGAAACCTACTAAAACTACTTTGAGAGACCTACCAACTCAAGAAACAATACAAACCTACCAAAAAACTAATTAATTACTAGCCTCCCCATTTGGGTGGCTTCCACTGCTTGTGCGAGTGAGCAATTATATTGCGAATATCCTTGGGCTCCAAGATCTCGAGCAGAGGAAACTCCCGAGGGAACGTGTGCACCATGAATAGGATCTCCCCAGGCTCAAGGAATGAAAGAAGGTCGTCTATCTTGCATTTTAAGCCAGGGAAATCCTGGTATTCTGAGCACAAAATCCACCTTTTAAAGGTTTCTTTGTAATTGTTACATGGTCCCCCCGCTCTGGAGGAGAAGCTTCTTATATGACTATGGCCAAAAGGAGAAATAGTCATGTTCAAGCCGCATCCGCCTCTGGGGTCCACTTCATGGGCCATGCCTTCTTCAAAATTTTGAAGAACGGCAGGGCGCACTCGGCAGACTTGAAAATGAATCTGCTTAGCGCGGCAACGCACCCTGTCAGACGCCTCACATCCTTGACTGTCCGTGGTGCTTGGATCTGCTCGATAGCTTTACTCTTATCGAGGTTAGCTTCGATCCCCGATGGGAGACAAAGAACCCAAGCTGCTTGCCAGAGGGAATGCCAAACACACACTTCCCCGGGTTGAGATTCAAGTTGATCTTGCGCAGATTAGCAAATGTCTCCTCCAAATCCTAAATAAGGGTGGCTCTATCCTTGGTCTTGACCAAAATATCATCCATATAAGCTTCATGTCTTTGTGCAGCTGTGGCTCAAAAATAATCTAGACTGCCCTTGCAAAAGTGGACCCGACACTCGTTAATCTGGACGGCATGCGGAGAAAACAGTATGTGCCACATGGAGTGATGAACGATGTTGTCTTCTCTTCGTATTCTTTGGACATGAAGATTTGGTGATACCCAGAGTATGCATCCAGAAAGGAGAGAAAATCACAGCCTGGAGTGGAGTCCACGATCTGATCGATATGCGGCAAGGGGAACGGGTCCTTCAGGCAAGCTTTGTTGAGATATGTGAAATCTATGCAAATCCTCCACTTCCCGTTAGCCTTCTAGACAACCACTGGATTCGCCAACCACGTGGGGTTTAGCACTCCTCTGACCAAACCAACTGCTTCAAGTTTCATGATCTTTTCCGCAATAAACTGTTGCCTCTCCAAGGACTGCTTCCGGACTTTCTGCTTGACGGGTCGGACGTGTGGGCAGACAGCAAGGTGGTAGTCGATTACCTCCCTGGGAACACCGGGGATATTAGATGGTTGCCAAGCAAACACATCGATATTCGCCCGCCGGAAGGCAACGAGCGTGTTTTCCTCTTTGTCATCGAGGGTGGCACTGATAGTGAAAGTACCATCAATGCCAGCCAGCCCTGTCGGGATTTCTTCACTTGGGGCGAAGTGACCTTGGATTTCTTGTTGTTGGAACTCTCTGGCAAGTCATCAATAGACGCAACACACTCCGAAGAGACATGCTTCCCGGACTCCTTGCCAGCGTCCCTGCTACCTTTCTTCTTTCCTCTGTCCTCCTTGGCGGGAACTACTATTGCCGCTGCCTCCGCTGCGTCTGCGCCCCGGTATATCTCGTCCACGCAAATGATAGCATCCCTCTCGTCTGATGGGATGGAAATGACTCCCATAGGCCCAGGCATTTTGAAAGGTGTTGTAGGCATAGTGGGATGCCGCCATGAATTTATCTAGGGCTGGGCGTCCAAGGATCCCATTGTACGGCTGGGGAAGGTCAACCACATCAAACACAATCTTCTCGGTCCGGTAGTTCAGCTCTCCCCCAAACGTTACTAGCAGCATGGTCTTTCCCTTAGGATGGCTCCTGTCAGGATTAACTCCTTGAAATGTGTCGGTAATCTTTAACTCTTCCTCTGCTATATGAAGTTTGCCCATAATTGCCGGGGAGATCATATTTAACCTGGCCCCGCCGTCCACCAACATTTTTGTGACTTTGAGGTTACGAATTGTTGGCGAGACCAACAATGGAAAACATCCTACCGCAGTGGTAAGGTTAGGATGATCCTCTTCGTCAAAGATGATGGGCATGAGTGACCATTTGAGTGGTTTTCGGGCCCCTGGCGCTGGTTCCATGGCATTGAATTCTCGTTCCCATCGCTTGAGCTAGCGGTGAGAGGTGTGCAAAGATGCACCCCCGTCAATGCACAAGGCGTCAGCGGACTTCTGAAACTCCTACTCACTGGTTTCCTCTTCATCCCCTCCATCACTCTCATCATCACAGGCTTCCTTCTCTCGACCTCTGGCAGGATTTCCTTTGCTCCTGAGGTGTTTGCCGTGGCGATTTACTTCACTGCCTCGGCCCTTACCGCCAGCAACATTCTGACCCTTTTCCTTGTCATGCTTCTCATACTCCGCTCTCCATCTCTTGATGAGCTGCTCAACTTGATAGAACTCTTGAAGGTCGTGGCCTTTGGTCCGATCAATCTTGCAATACAACCCATCACCTTTCCCAGCCTTCTCGGCAGCCACGGCATCACTGCAGTCACCGCGCATGGCAGCTTCCTTGCTGCCGACCTCAGCCTTAGCCTTCTTGCCGGTACTAAGTGCACCCGATCCTTCAACAGTCATCCCTGCCTTATCCTTGCGCTTCTTACTCTTCCTATGACTGGTAGATTCGTCATCGTCCTCTGAATCGATGTTGGTGCAATCTTCTTCACCGGGTAGCTTCCTTCCCTCCTCCATTCGAGCACATTTATCCACCAAGGTGTAAAGCTCCTTCACAGTCTTGGGCAACTACACGTTCATCTTGGAACGGATCCCGCGGTTGCGCACATTGGACTGGAAAGCAGCTATCACAGCTGTCGGATGGATATTTGGGATATTCCTATGGACCTTGTTGAATCTCTATAAATACTTATGGAGGGTCTCTCCTTCCTTCTGTTGGAGAAGCTGCAAGTCGCTAGGTCGGCCTGGCTCTTGATGGCCGCCGGGGAAAGTGCCAATGAACTCATGGCATAGGCCGGCCCACGACGAAATTGAGTTCTCCGACAGGTGCATCAGCCAAGACCTCACATTGGACTTGAGGGCCAAACGGAAGTACTTGGCAAACAACTTCTCATCTCTTCCCCCGGCAGCCTGAACAGCGATGGTGTAGATGCTCAGAAACTCTACCGGGTTTAGCCTCCCATCGTACTTCTTAGGTATCTCTGGCTTGAACGTGCGACGGCCAACGGACTCACCGCAGCTCACGAGTAAAGGCTGGGCACCCAACCTCGAAAGGTAGGCACCCTCCAATACCGAGCGATGGCTCGTCGACATCGGGGCCATCACGCCCATCAGTCCGGCAGTGGTCGTTGCGGCGTCGCTCGACGGTGACGCACGCGTCTCCCCTTCTCCTATCCTCCGGGGTTCGCCATTGGTCTGGACATGCTCGACGGTCAGAATAGGCCATCGAGACATCGTCAGGTTCTTAATTCTGCTGTGCTCGCGCTGGCTGCCGTGGCGGAGACTACACCGCGGGGGTGGCCCCTTCCATACAGCCAGCAGCACGAGCCGTTGTCATCGCTTGGGGAGGCCGTGGCGGGTTAGCTCGATGCGAGCCCCCAACCTAGGTGAAACCGAGCAGACTTTGGATGGTGGCGCACCATTCATCCATCTGCTCGGCCGCTGGCGGAAACTTCGGCAGAAGCTGAGCCCGCGCCATGGCTTCCATGGCTATGCTTGGCATGGGTTATGATGAAGTAGATCGCACCGTCCCTCGACTCTGACGGTGCCAGCGGCGGCAGCACCGCGCCCCCGCTGTTGCAGACCGGGCACCTAGATGGTAGGGTGGCGCGGCGAGGGCGCTCGAGGGCCAGCGGCTCCGTGGCGGAGTGACATGGTCAACCACCCGTCCCTGCGGAGGCGCACGCGTTGCGGTCGCTCCTGTGGTCGGGACGGCCGGAGGGAGGCAATTCGCCCCGGAACAAGCGCCATTGCTACGGTTGTACCAGTCGGCGAGAGGAGGAGCGTGGACAGAGTAACCCCTCGCAGCATCAGAGCCTGCGAGCGGCGGAGCCTTCAAGGTGGATGGATGAGCCAAAGAACTGGATTTCTTCTTGGGTGCCATGGTCGATGGCACCGGATTTCTTCAAGTTCGTGCAAACGAGTTCCCCTACCTGACCCGCCAAATATGTCGCGAGAAACCATGGCGACCTATGGCACCAGAGGGCCCCTTGCTGGTTCGGCAGGGGGACTTCGCGTTGCACAAAGAGCAGACAAGCGCAGGGCCGCATGACAAAGATCACGCGGGGAATTTTACATAGGTTTGAGCCGCCGTGAGGCATAAAACACTACTCCTGCTTTGTTTGATTGCTGGTGGAATAGTGGTGGTGGAGCGTAGTTCACTTTCCCGGCTAGGGCGGTAGTGACTACGCGCGTATGGGCGTGTTTGTCATCCAATGGCAAATTAGTCATTATGCACTGATAAGATAGCAAACAGTGCTATCATACCTAACTCTACGAGCTGACAGGGTGCATTAAATGCACTGCTTAACGTCACGTCGTTGGTTGCAGCAACAAGTCTTGCTGTGCTATTTTGCTAGCTTCACACCTGCACGCTTGACACGTCGCAGGACGGATGTCGTTCTAGGGCATCTTCTATAGAGAAAGGCTGCCATGTGGCGAATCGCTGCCACTTAGTCACTTTGCGACTTGACACTGCACCGATTGACGACGCGGGTTGGTGGAGTAGTTGGGTGAGGTGCTTTTTCCCTCGTGAGTCCCGACAAGCCCTGCCGAGATGTCTTGGGCATCTTCTTCGGGGGGCGGCCTCGCCCCTGCTGAGCTCACATGCCTGTTAAGGGGGGCTTTTCTCCTGGTGGCATTTTACTTCTTTGGCTTGATTTTGGTCCTCTTGGTTCGCATGTTGATCCTTCGAAGCTCTCGGTCTCTTGCACTCTGAATTAGGCTGGTACCTCAGTCTTGTTCCCGTGCCTGTGCATAGTCTGGGCAACAGACCCAGGGTTTGTTGCACCGACACCAATGAAACTGAGTTGGTCATGAATAATTTTTTTTACATCAATTACTCACCAGGTTAAAAGATCAGGTACCCACAATACTAACAAATTGTAAATCTTCCTATTTGAATAGCCCTGCGTCTGTTTAACAATACCTACATGTATGTGCCATGAACAAATAGACACTAACTGGTTTGCAGGCAATTCCTAGAATGCACATCTGGTCCCTGTCGACGTTCTAGGAACGGGGGTCCCCAGACTTGCCTGCCTGCGGCCCACGGCGTGGCTGAGCTAGCAGGTCTGTACAGCCCATCTTCATCGATGAGGTATTCAAGACCCTCGCGAGGGGCCAAGCCTCGCGAGGCGGATGACACAAGACCTCCTCAGGAGCGGCATCGCCAGACAGGCTCACGAGGGGCTGAGAGATCAAGGCAAGGCAAACCTCACATGGTCCTCGTGATGTGAGCCATGGTGATCAAGACCAGGCGGGCGCCAGCGCATGCAGTGTCCTTGTTTCCTCTTTGGTGCCAAGGGGCGAAGCGCGGGCGTGGAGTACCGAGGCATCAAGGAAAGGTTTCCATATCGGTGCAACGAGACCAAGACCAGCAGGACGGCAAGACGGAGATCACCATGGAGCCCAAGACGGCGTCACAACCAGAGCCTTTTGCAGGTGAAGACTACTTTTGTCAGGATAAGCCGTACTAGTTATCCCCTTTCAAATTGGCCGTTGTTGGCTCCCTTCCCGCTCAATATTTGGGGAGAGGACCAGGGCCTATATAAGTAGAACTAGCCACCACACTAGGGAAGAGGAAAAAAGCAAGTACTCATTCCGAGGCATCTCACCCACACAAGTTCGCCAAGCACAAGAACACCTCAACCTCAGGAGGCTGTTCTTCCCCTTGTACTGTTCATCATCATCCCAAGAGGCAATCCACCACCACCACACTGGAGTAGGGTATTACACCACAACGGTGGCCCGAACCAGTATAAATCTAGTGTCTTTGTGTTGCAAGTTCGTGGGGTTCATTCGCGAGATCTTATCGAGCTAGGGCGTGGATCAATAGGGAGAAAACCTTCACGCGCACCCCATTATTCGAACCTCGAGGGTTTTGCCGGAACCCGTGATCCGACATTTGGCGCGCCAGGTAGGGGTGCGCCGAAGCTTCCTTCCATCACTCTACGCCCCGTTGCTCCGTCGTCTCCATGGCAGATGCGTGTTGTGCTCGTGCTGAGCGCCGGGCTGCCATCGCCGCCCGCGTTGCTCAGACGGTTCCCATCGGCGGTCCACCTCGTCATTCCCCGTCGCCTGCCGCTAATGCCCCCATCGGCCCGGTGGGGAATGAGCAGCAAGCATCCTCGTTGCACCCCTCGGTGCGGTGGGACGGCCGCACCGCCACTCCATCGCTGACCCTGGCCGGTTCTTCTTCCCATGCACGTCGCCCTCCCATGGACGCATGGGCTGCACTCCTCATCACGCACGAGCTCCTGCGCTACCGACCGGTCGACGACCTCTATGAGGACTGGCTCGACCACATCGTCGAGCTTGTCCGTGCCGCAGGGGGATCCCTTGCGCCGTCCCTCTCTCCACCCCGCCCTCCGCCAGCTACGAGCGACGTAGCTCATGGAGCGCCTCCACCACCTCTGCCCCAAGACGGTGCCCTTGCGCCAAGGCGCACGGCTCCACGATGCGACCCGCCACGTCCCGCGCCCGCACGTGAAGAAAGAAGCTGACAAGAAGTCCCTCGACTGCAAGAACACGCTCCGCCGCTCCTCGCGCCACCGTGCCAGGACCGGCTGTTGCGGCAAGACCGCGCGCCACCTATAGCGGCAGGGCGCGGACCCCATCAAGATCAAGCTCCACCCCCAAGGCAGGCACCGATGACCACAGCCAGCTACCGCGCTTTCACCCCCGAGCTGCTTAGCGTCGCTTGGTCGGGCAAGTTCAAGCCGGACCTGCCTCCTCGCTATGACGGCACCCCCGACCCCGCGGAGTTCTTACAGCTCTACGAGCTGAGCATCGAAGCGGCCAACGGCGACAAGAAAGTCATGGCGAACTGGTTTCCCATGGCTCTCAAGGATGGCGCCCGCTCCTTGCTCCTGAACCTGCGCCAGGCTGGATCTCCTCCTGGGACAAGATGCGCAACCGCATCGTCGCCAACTTCCAGGGCACTCGCGACCACCCACCGGCTGTGGGTGACCTGCGCCGTGTCAGGCTGCAACTAGGAGAGACCCTTCCAGAATTACATCCAGCACTTCAACAACGTCCGCCTCAAGATCCCCAAGGTGACGGACGAGGCCGTCATCTCGGTGTTCTCTGATGGCGTCTGCGACGTCAAGATGAAGGAAGAGCTCGCTATCCACGAGGAGCTGTGCACATCCATGGAGTTGTTCAACCTGGCGACCAAGTGCGCAAGAGCTGAGGAACGGCGCATCTCCCTCCTCGATCTCCCAGCCACAGACCCGGAGGAGAAGAAAGCCAAGGCCCAGGACGTGAAGCGCAAGGGAGCAGCCGTGCTCACAGCGGAACCAGACACCAAGCGTGGTAGAGACCAACCAGAGTCATCCAAGAGCAGTCGTCCGTTCTGCGCCTTCCACAACCTGAATACCCACAACACCAGCGACTGTCAAGAGCTCAGAGCTATTTGCGAAGGATGGTTCGGTCGATGCCCCGAGCGCGGCGACCGGGGCTACGACCGAGGAGGAGGACGTGGTGGTGGATGCTGGAACGACCGTGGCCTGTGCCAGGAGTGGCGCGACCGGCCTCGTGAGGACCGCTTGCAGGATCAGCCTCACGAGGGCGCCTGGAGGCATCAGCCTCGTGAGGATCGTCCTGGAGGCAACGCTGGACTCCCTCCGGTGCTGCCACCGCCAAGAAGGAATGACGAACACTGTCAAGACAAGGGGGCTGGGGGCTTCTAGGAACCACGTGCTATCGCCTGCATCTTGGGAGGAGCCCAGGCCCCAGCCTCGTAACGTATCTTCAAGCAGTTTGCTTGTGAAATGAACACATTCCTCCCCAAGCTCGAAGTGACACGCCTGCTGTCGGTGTCAAAACCGGCGGATCTCGGGTAGGGGGTCCCAAACTGTGCGTCTAGGCCGGATGGTAACAGGAGGCAAGGGACACGAAGTTTTACCCAGGTTCTGGCCCTCTCGATGGAGGTAAAACCCTACGTCCTGCTTGATTAATATTGATGATATGGGTAGTACAAGAGTAGATCTACCACGAGATCGGAGAGGCTAAACCCTAGAAGCTAGCCTATGGTATGATTGTTGTTCTGTATGTTGTCCTATGGACTAAAACCCTCCGATTTATATAGACACCGGAGAGGGTTAGGGTTACACAAAGTCGGTTACAATGGTAGGAGATCTACATATCCGTATTGCCAAGCTTGCCTTCCACGCCAAGGAAAGTCCCTTCCGGACACGGGACAAAGTCCTCAATCTTGTATCTTCATAGTCCAGGAGTCCGGCTGAAGGTATAGTCCGGCCATCCGGACACCCCCTAATCCAGGACTCCCTCAGTAGCCCCTGAACCAGGCTTCAATGACGACGAGTCCGGCGCAGATTGTCTTTGGCATTGCAAGGCGGGTTCCTCCTCCAAGTACTTCATAGAAGATTTTGAACACAAAGATAGTGTCCGGCTCTGCAAAATAAGTTTCCACATATTGCCATAGAGAGAATAATATTTACACAAATCTAATCTGCTGACGTATTCCGTAGTGTGACACACCACGACCAAGCCTTTATCCGAGTCGTTTTATTATCCCACCTCAGCACGTCATGCGAGGCGGTTTCCTTGGCACGTCTTATTAAAGCAGAGATCGTGTCCCCTTATTCCGGGATTCTCATCACTACGGGCGTGGGTAACCCAACCGCTTCTAGGACTCCTAGATTATAGGCAAGTCCAAACGGACATGGAGAGGACGCTTGATATTCACCCTCTTTATAAAGGAGACAAGGCTTTTATTTTTCCCTCCCGTGCTCAATCGAACCCTTCCCCCACCTCAAGCTCAAACGCCCGAAGTTCAGGACAGGTGCTCCGAACCTTCAGCATATCCGGATCTAGCCTTCAAGGCCGATGGGTGCCTTCCTCTGTCATGGAAGAAGACATCAAAAAGTTGAGGGAGGCTAGATATCTGACCGCCGATATTTCGCGTCGGCTGCCTCCCCGAGGGCAGGCCGTCCCCACCCCTGAACCCAATGAGAACATCGTGTTCGTCTCCCACTTCCTCCGAGGTCTAGGCCTTGCTCTGGATCCTTTCGTCAGGGTTTTGATGTTTTATTACGGGCTAGAGTTCCATGATCTAGCTTCGGACTCCTTTCTTCATATCACGACATTTATTGTCGTGTGCGAGGCCTTCCTCCGGGTTACCCCTCACTTTGGCCTATGGCTCAACACCTTTGAAGTAAAGCCGAAGATGATCGAGGGACAACATGCAGCGTGTGGAGGTGCCTCAATTCGCAAGATGACGGGAGCTCCGTGGCCCGAAGGTTCCGTCCCAGAGGTCTGAGCTCCTAGAAGTGCCAAGTGGGCGGCCGCCCCTATTTTCCGCTCGGGCCCTCCACCACAACTGATGTCATGGATCAGCAGAGGTCTGAGCTGGGGTCCAGCCAAGGACGTGCCTATACTACAAAGCCGCATTCGAGATCTCTTCAATGGAGATTTCAGTTTGGTTGCGGTAATACAAGTTATGCTGGTTCGTCAAGTCCAGCCTTGCAAACGCCGGCTTCTTCGCCTGTGGGAGTTCAATCCCGAGGGACCGCGTGTCATTCAAAATTTTCTCGGCCTGACGCACGAGGAGATGTACAAGTCATTCTTCGGACCTTAGGTGGAGTGTCCGGAAATCACCGAGGACGTGGGCCTGAGTAGTAACCGCACCGCCGAACAGGTAAGGCATCTTCCGGCCGAACATACTATCTCTCCTTTGTTACGAAGTTATTTCCGAGAGTTCGATTTTTGACCAGGACTGGCTAACAAAGGCGAAGTTGATTCGGTGTTTGGCCCCCTCCCTGAGGGTTTGGAAAATCCGGTATTGGAAAAGATGCTCTAGACCGCACCTTGCCCGGAGCCCTTGAAGGAAGATACAGTGGAGGATAATACGGGCGGATGCGGGCCCCCAACACTGCCCATCTTAACCGAGGGAGCGAGCGTCTCCATGAAGGAAGATGACCAGAAGAGGAAAAGGACTACGCCCGGGGATTCGGAAGCCGAAGCTTCCAAACGGGAGAAGAAGTCTCCCACAGAGGGTCCTACCTTGGAGGGCGCTGTTGTCGCACAAAGTCCGTGGGGGGATCAATTCTCCCGCGAGTCGTAAGTGACCCGAAATACTTTAATAGTACGGATATGCCATCTTTTTCTTCCGAGAGAATAACCACCGCATATATTTTTGCAGTTCGGGCCTTAGCCCCTCTCAAATGAGCTTTTCTTCGGGGAATCTTCTTCGAGAGATGATGGAGAGCGAAACGCCTCCTCTAGACTCCTCCGCTCCGAAAGTGGGCGACCCTGATGTGTCGTCGCGGAGGGCCTCTCCGAGTCCGGTGAGGCCAGAAGATAATCCCATTGACCCCCGAAGCTCCCAGTGTCCGGCTCCCGAAGAGAGCACACAAAAGTGTCCGGCACTGTCTAGTGTGCGATCGAATGTTCTGAGGGAGTTGGTGGGGCGAGCGGCCATCTCAGATGAACACTGTGTGCTGATGAATACGGTGATGGAGAGAATATCGTCCGCCGAAAGCGTATTGCATGAAGCTTTTATGACTCTACTAATAGGCTTTGAGGTACTTAAAAGAATGTATGATAGTCCTGCACATGCTAGGTGTGCCCTGTGTAGATAGTAGCCCCTGAGACTCTGGTTGTCGTCGGAAACGACGTTGAACAGAGGATCATATTCCCAGGTAATAACCATACTGCCTCTATGTGCAGGTGATGGAAGCTCCGGTGGCTAGCCGGACTAGCGAGTTTGCCCATTTAGAACAGCAGTTGGATGTGGCAGACGCCGACATCGACCTTGTTAACAAAAGGCTTGACAAGGCACAGGGTAAGTGTCATTATCTGGTACTCCACAATAGGAAGAGCAGCATGATGCCAGCATCTTTAATATGTTGTGACTGCAGATGGAGCTGCCACTGTTGAAGCCTTGCGGGCAGAACTTGCCCGAGCCAATGAACAAGCGAGGTTGGGTAATGCGGCTGCTTTGAAGGCGGCCGAAGAGTTGCAAGCCTAGAAGGCTGCGCATGGCGAGAGCCGAGAAGAGATGGCCAAGATGGCCATAGAATTAAAAGCCGCCGCCGACCATTGCCGGGTTCTTGAAAAGGAAAACCAAGCGAAGGCATCGGACCTTGAGAAGGCTGCTGCAACGAAAAAAGACCTCTGCTCTGCTATGAGGGCAAAGAAGGAGGAGCTGCGGGAAGCCGGGGATATTGTAGCTGGGAAATCCTTTATGTTGCGGAGGAAGTTCGGAGATCCACGGTATGCCCCTCTGGATCGGCTGTGGAGTTCGGAGGATGTGTATATGGATTTGGCGGCGAGCGCTGCCGATGCGGCCAAGTACTTCCAGGGTCAGACGGACCGTGAAGTAGACCAGCTGTTTTGGAGACAATTCCATTCTCCCGAGCGTCCACTTTCATTGACTGACCAATTAGCCGAATGGGCCGAACTAAATAGGTTGTCCGGACTCTCCATGAGGTCTGTTGTGGATCAGCTATGGCCGAAAAGGTTAAAACCGAACAGCTATTTCAGCTTGGTGCAGCAGTTCCTTGACGTGGTGCCGCGCATTAATGCGATGAAGAGGTCAGCGTGCATAGAGGGCGCACGGATGGCCTTTGCCCGTGTTAAGGCATACTGGGCGGAGATGGATGCTACCAATATTGCAGCGCGGGATTCGGCTATAGGTCGAAAGGCTGCTGAGAACTACTTTGAAGAAGTTCTTGAGGGTGCCTGTTTGATAGAGACCCAGTGCTCAAAAAATATTATCTTTGAGTGATATGTAATCTCATTGTAAGCGAAATGCCTTTATAAATTTTTATAAGGCTATTTTTATACTTTTGCCTGAAAGTAATATGATGCCTCCTGGGCGGCCGTTTATGTATACATGTGTATAACCTGAAAGATTGCAGTCGTTGGCTTCAACCCCCATGCATATAATGCGGAGGTGCTCGCAAAAACACGCTTTTACTCTTAACCCAACGTCTTGGTCCTATTAAGGAGGTGATAGCGGAGCGAGCGAGGCAACCGGACTATAATGCTTTAGCACTTTCACTTAGCCATAGGAGTTTGACAGTGGGGCTACTAGATAGCCCCTGGTGGCTCCGCACTCTCCCGCTTCCGGGGTGCGTACATGCCTGGCTGGAAAACGGCCCTTCGTTAAGGTGGAGGAATTCTAACATTCCCACAGGTCATCGAGTGGTTGACCAGTCTCACGCTATATCATGACAGTCAGTTTTCGGCTATCTCTACTGAGGTGCTCGTCCGGATGAACCAGGGCACAATCTCAGTAGTTCTCCTGGTGCTACCTTAGCCGGTAAAGCAGAACGTAAGGCACCAAAACACAGGAGCCGGGCAAACCCAACATTTGACCAAAGACAATGATTCGGAACTGATGCATATAGGGCAAAACTCGCGACGCCAAACACTCCCTAAGGTATTCGGTCTTTGTGGTATAAACCGGGCCTAAATAATGGCCTTTGTAAGAAGCCCCTTGTGTCCAGGTACGTGCATTGTTCTAGCATGGCCACATGCCAAGACGTCAGCATCCTTCTCAATGGTGGATATGTATCAACAAGAGACAGTAAAAAAGGTTTACGCAGGGTCTTAATCTAAAAAGAATCCTTGGAGTGGGTCCCTGCTGCACGTCTGCCCCTGTGTCTCTGTTGTGCCATATCCTGGACGGGTGTAGCACGATGATCGTCTGTAAAAGAGAGGAAGTTAAGTGAAAAATTTGTCGTGCAAAAAGATAGTTTTTAAAGAAACTATGTATAAGTCAAGATGATAAGAAATTGCCACTTGTCTGGGCGCGTTGAGCCCCTTGTATTGACAAATAGGGGTGTGACCACTTATTTGGTATAAATAGCGGCGCCGGACTTGATTAGTTGTGTCTGAGGTCTTGACAATCTATTTGGATGCTTTCACTGGTCCGGGCGCCTTTAGTGTGCGGCTGCCATGACAGCCGCACTCTCTTCGGCGCGCAGAGATCGCTTGATATTTCCGTTCACTGAAATGATGCCACGTGGACTGGGCATCTTGAGTGTGAGGGAGGCGTAGTGTGGTATTGCATTAAAGCGAGCGAAAGCTTCGCGTTCGAGAAGTGCTTGGTAGCCACTTTGAAACGGAGCGATGTGGAAGGTTAAATGCTCGTGACGGAAGTTATCGGGGGAGCCGAATATAACCTGTGGTAGGAGGGAGCCCGTACAACGAGCCCCTGGGCCTGGCGTTACTCCTTTAAAGGTAGTATTGCTATGGTGAATTTGTGTTGGGTCTAACCCCATCCCGCGGATTGTATCCTGATATATTAAGTTTAGGCTGCTGCCGCCGTCCATCAAGACTCGTGTGAAGTGATATCCGCCAATTACTGGGTCTAATACCAGGGCAGCCCATCCTGCGTGTCGGATACTTGCTGAGTAATCGCGATGGTCGAAAGTGATTGGTTGAGACAACCAGTGGCAGGACTTCGCGGTGACAGGCACTTGGGTATATTTTCCTGGGAGTGTCGTGTTGTTTTTTCCCCTGATCACGTGTAACACGTTTACTGTTTTGACTTCTGGTGGAAATTTCTTTTGTTCCGCCGTGTCTTTCTTGGGAGGCTCGTCCTCGTCTTCACTTGGTGTATCCTCCCCCTTATTTACGGCATTGAGCTTCCCGGACTGCTTGAAGACCCAATATTCTCTGTGGGTATGATTAGTAGGTTTAGCAGGGGTACTATGGATCTGCCATACTTGGTCCAGAATTTTGTTGAGGCTGGGCAGTTCATCCCTGGTGCCTTTAGGGGGCGGCTTTTGACCTGGCCGAGAGCTTTCGAATCCGGCATTTACTATCGTGCCCTTTGTGTTGTCTTCTTTATTCCGGCGTTTGTTATTGTTGTTGCGCCGTGATTTCCTGTTTCCATCTCTAACTTCAGATGTACTAGGGTCGCTGGTGCTGCATCTGGCTAGCCAGCTGTCCTCACCCGCGCAAAAGCGGGTCATGAGGTTTGTTAATGCGGCCACCGTTCTCGGCTTATTTTGGCCGAGGTGTCTGGCGAGCAATTCGTCATGGACGCTATGCTTGAAAGCTGCCAAGGCTTCGGCGTCCAGATAGTCGACAATCTGGTTCTTTTTAGTAAGAAACTTGTTCCAAAGCTTTCGGGCTGACTCTCCGGGCTGTTGAGTTATATGACTCAAATCGTCCGCATCCGGAGGTCGGACATAGGTCCCTTGAAAATTTGCCCGAAAGGCGTCTTCGAGCTCTTCCCAACTTCCAATGGAGTTTTCGGGGAGGCCTTTGAGCCAGTAACGAGCTGGCCCTTTGAGCTTGAGGGGTAAGTACTTGATGGCGTGGAGATCATCTCCTCGAGACATATGGATATGGAGGATGTAGTCCTCGATCCAGACCCCAGGGTCTGTTGTTCCGTCGTATGCCTCTATGTTTACGGGCTTGAATCCCTCTAGAAATTCATGGTCCAGCACCTCATCGGTGAAACATAGGGGGTGTGTGGCACCCCTGTAGCTGGGTGTACCACGTTGTTCGGACGTTTGTTGTGTTGCATTGTATGCTGGAGCGCGCTTGCGTGGTCCATAGATGGATCTTGTTGCACCGTCCTTTGAGTGTGAGCCCTCGCATGGGTCGCGTGTTGTATTGTGAGAGGCGTTGTATGCCGCCCTGTGTTGGTAGAGGGGTCGTCTATCTGAACAGGTGGCTGCTTTGATATTTGGTTGTGGGGGGTCTGAGGCCTCGTCATCGAATTCGGGTAGCAGCTTCCACTTTGGGTAGCTCTTGGAGGGGCGATTGTTGTCGTACCTTGCTGCTGTGTTGAGTATTTTACTCCATCTGATTTGGAGTGTGTCTTGCACGACCTTGAGCCTTTGCTTCTGCTTTTCCAGACTCCTCGCGGTGGCAACAAGTCTTTTACCGGAAGTCTACTGCTCCGGGTGGCTGTCCGGCGTTATGTCGTCCGGACCATTATCCTTGATAGGATTTGTTTGTTCGGTTTGATTATCCGGATTGCCGTTGTCCGGCAGCAGTTCGCCCTCCTCCAGCGCTGGGTCTGTGTGATCGCTATTTCTGTCGAGGCGGGATTTGGGGCGGCGCTTGCGTCGCCGCTTTGACTGCTTTTCGAGGGAACAAGGCTTCGGTGCGTCCATCCGCTCCTCATCGTCATCTTTTGGTGCGTCCACCATGTATACGTCATATGACGAGGTGCTGACGAGGTGGCGTTCCAGGGCCCAATAGGCGCTGGTTCTTCATCGTCTCCTTCATTGGCGTCCATACCGTCGATGTCTTTGGAGTCGAAGTCGAGCATGTCGGTTAAATCGTCGACAGTGGCTACAAAGTGGGTGGTGGGTGGGCTTTGAATTTCTTCATCGTCCGTATCCCAATCTCGCTGACCGTAGTTCGGCCAGGGCTCTCCTGATAAAGAGAGAGACTTTAGTGATTTCATAATATCGCCAAAGGGCGAGTGCTGAAAGATGTCCGCGGCAGTAAACTCCATGATCGGCGCCCAATCGGATTCGATCGGTAGAGGCGCGAATGGTTCGGAGTCCGGAGAGGAGTCCGGCTCCTTGGAATCACGAGTCTCGCAGAGTGCGGGGCTGGTGTTCGGCTCGATCGCCGCTAGGATCGCAGCCCTCGAGGCGGCGTCCATCCACCCATCCTCGATCGGCGCAGTTGGCTTCGAATTAATGGTCGAAGCCGATGCGGGTGCGGCCTTCAGGGCACTATTAGGCGGCAGAGCTAGATCATGCTCGTCGTGGCAGTGCGGCGCGCTCGGCAGTGGCTCGAATCCGTCGAAGATCAAGTCCCCGCGGATGTCAGCCGTGTAGCTTAAACTTCCAAATCTGACCTGACGGCCAGGGGCATAGCTTTCGATCTGGTCCAGATGGCCAAGTGAATTGGCCCACAGTATAAAGCCGCCGAAGATAGAGATCTGTCCGGGGAGACAAGTTTCACCCTGGACCATATCACTATCGATGATCGTAGGAGCCATCAAGCCTGACGGCGACGACACAGAGGAACTCTCAATGAAAGCACCAATGTCGGTGTCAAAACCGGCAGATCTCGGGTAGGGGGTCCCGAACTGTGCGTCTAGGCCGGATGGTAACAGGAGGCAAGGGACATGAAGTTTTACCCAGGTTCGGGCCCTCTCGATGGAGGTAAAACCCTACGTCCTGCTTGATTAATATTGATGATATGGGTAGTACAAGAGTAGATCTACCACAAGATCGGAGAGGCTAAACCCTAGAAGCTAGCCTATGGTATGATTGTTGTTCTGTATGTTGTCCTACGGACTAAAACCCTCCGATTTATATAGACACCGGAGAGGGTTAGGGTTACACAAAGTCGGTTACAATGGCAGGAGATCTACATATCCGTATCGCCAAGCTTGCCTTCCACGCCAAGGAAAGTCCCTTCTGGACACGGGACGAAGTCTTCAATCTTGTATCTTCATAGTCCAGGAGTCCAGCTAAAGGTATAGTCCGGCCATCCGGACACCCCCTAATCCAGGACTCCCTCACCCGCTCAGATGGTCCCAGTGCCCCGTCACGTTCAACTCGGCAGATCAGCTCAAGTGCGCAGCTACCGCTGGCGCCCTCCCGATGCTTTGCTCCCCAGTTATCAGCAACGTGCAAGTTACCAAGACCCTCAACGACGGCGGCGCAGGGCTCAACGTCCTGTCCGTCGACACGTTCGACAACCTCCAAGTGCCTTTCTCAGGAGTGACCGACGGTTCCACCATACCGATAGGGCAGGTCCGCCTCCCTGTCACCTTCGGGGAATGCAAGAACTACCGCACCGAGCTCATCGACTTCGACGTCGCGCACATCCGTCTGCCGTACAATGCCATCCTCAGGTATCCAGCCCTGGCCAAGTTCATGGCGGTGACTCATCATGGATACAATGTTCTCAAGATGCCGGGAAGCGGCGGGATCATCATGGTCCCATGTGAAGAAAGAGATGCGGTGTGCTCCCTCGAGCGTGCCCACCAAGCTGCAGCAATCGACGACCCCGACAGTAAGGGCGAGGGCCCTCCTAAGGTCATCCCCAAGAAGAAGAAGCAGTTGCATCATGCAGGACCTTAGGAGGGTGACGTCACAGCCGGAGCCTCATCAGGAACAGCGCCCGCTCCCGGGGCGCCTCCCTCCATCGCATAGGAAGGCGCGCCCGGCGCCCTTCTCGGGCAGGGCTCGGGGGCTTTCTTCTGGAAGGCCTCGGACCTTGCCCACATCATGAGGGAGGCGCTTGGGCACCACTTGGAGGCATGCTTCACGGCATGTTTCTCTCAGGAGGGCATAGGGCAAGGATCGCTCACCGTTCAGGAGTTCATCACCAAGACCACCCAGGAATTGCAAGACGCAAGGGCCATGCGCGGCGACCGCCGCTCACGAGGCGCAACTTCCCATCCTAGCGAGGATGCCGGGCTGCGTGTTTGCATTGACGTTCTAGTGCTCAACAGGTCCGCTTCTAAGGAGCTTTTCTGGCCTTCGCGCATGGGACGCTGCGAGGGCCCACCGCACAGCTATATTCGCATGCCCTTTCGCCTGCCGAGCATGTCGTCCGCCTACCAGCGCAACTTGCGGCGCGTCCTAGCGGCTCAAGAGGCCAGGCACCACGCCGTCCTGATGGAGATGGAGACGGTCCTCAAGGAACCACCTGAGCTCCCAGAGCCTCCTGAGGCTCAGGGCCCCGGTGGCTCTTGAGGAGCAGCCCCTTCGCTACGCACCTTCAGTTGCCCCAACTCTCCTTTGTCAACATAACCAGGTGACATTTTCCAAGTTCATTTAGCTGGGAGCGCCCCTCGGGCTGCATCATTCCTAGGCCGTGTAGGTCCGTCCCTGTGGCGTGTATCCCTTTTTATGTCTTTAGCTTACCTTGTTGGGAGCGCCCCTCGGGCTGCATCATCCCCAAGCCGCTCGGGCTTGACCCAGTGTCATGTATCTCCCATGCACTTACTTAAGCCTGCTAGTCTCATGTTTAATCTACCTATGATTACTACTTGCTCGACCGCCACCCATCATGGGGACCGCGCGCCGGCCGTCTTTCTTCGGGACCCTTCGCGTGAGTAAGTTGAGCACGGTGTCTATGCTCGGGGCTGTCCCTATAGCGTTGATAAATCCAACGGCTGAGCTCTGTCTAGCGGGCCGGCCCCGTTTACGTCAACTCCTGGGGTCGTTGGTGCTTTGCTTTCTCACGTGATAACCTGAAGAGATTCATTCGGCGCAGGTTGTCTGACCACCTCGCAGCACCAGTACAGCGAACAAGAACCAAGACAAGCCGCAATCTTCCTTGAGGTAGGGCCTCGTGAGTCCAGCGCTGGCTCATGAGTGCCCAGATACACCTCGTCTAGCCCTGCCGTGCAAGCCATGTGTCAGGGCGGGGCTGTACACGCCCCGGGGGCTCTACACAGAGGGAGCCTCCCTCCCATGGTCAAGTGGAAGCACCATGCTCCGTGCTGGACGTTGACACTGCCGAGGAGCGGCTATGCCCGTGCACAAGCGGAAGCACTATGCTCCGCGCTGGTGATAAACAACTGAAGGCGGCTTCATGGTCATACCAATCTCAGGGAGCCCTAGAGCTCAGCGTCCGGCCTCACCGCAACGCCTCCCCATGGGAGAGCCGCGCGAGGGGGCTGGGCACGGGGGATGCGCGAGGGGCACGCCCAAGCGTACGCCACCCAACTAGGTCTCCGGGACTAGGATGTGCGCTCGGGTCACGCCCAAGCGCATGCCACGCAACCAGGTCTCCCGGACCTGGTCGTCGCACGCCCCTCCCGAGCCTAGCCACGGCGAGGGCAAAGGTATAGAGATTGTTTGCACGTCAAGGGGGACTCCTGAGCATCGCGGCTCAGGAGCGTAACTGGTCACGTAGCCCCTCACTCCTTGGTCCGTCCTGGTCTCCGGTCGGCCCAATGACGGTTGAGGTATGCGTAGGGCCGGGCTCTGCCGACGTAGAACATTAACCTATCCTCGCGTACTCTCCCTGTAAGCTGTTTGCACGTCAAGGGGGACTCCTGAGCATCGTGACTCAGGAGCCTAACTGGTCACGTAGCCCCTCACTTCTTGGTCCGTCCTGGTCTCTGGTCGGCACAACGGCAGTTGAGGAATGCGCGGGGCCGGGCTCTGCCGACGCAGAACACAAAGCAAATAGGAAGAAAATCACAAAATCTTGAAACAAATATTACAAGACATATTGTCCTCAAAATATCAAATGAAAGTTTTAACGCCTCCATGAGGCTTGATGCATATTGCAGGAATGAAACAGGAAAGCAGCCGCAGGTCACCCCTGGACACCGCCATCGCCTGCAGAAGGTGCTCCTCCCTTGGTAGCGTCGTCTTCAATTGCACCTCCAGCTACAGGATCAGTGGCATCGCCGGTCAAGGGCGCGAGGATGAAGCCACGGAACTTCTTTAGTAGGGCCTCCACCTAACCTTTCACGGCTGCGGCGGCGGCCGCACAATGTTCATCAGCTACAAGCTCTAGTAGCTCGTCGAGATGAGCATTGGCGTCGCGAAGGTACAGATGGGTGAAGACATGCGTCAGCACAGCTGAAGAAAGGACACGAGCCTCTGCCTAAGCCATGGGACCGATGCCCTTCACGACTTCCTCAAGCGCCTTCACAAAGTGGGGAAGCAGCTGAGCAGGGCCATCCTCGTCGGTGGTCAGCGGCTTCTCCAGGCCCTTCTCGTACAGTGACTTCAGCACCACGCTGGACCTCTTCTCAAGAAGCGAGAAGGCCAAGCGGTCTTCTGCCAGGACATTCGCCTTGGCATCGAGCTCGGCCTCCCTCTCCTTCGCCTTCTGCTCTAGCTCCTCCAGTCGGCTGTGCTCCGCGGCTTGTGCCTTCGTCAGCTCCCCGAGCTCGGCATCACGGCCCTTGATGGCGTCTTCTCGAGCCTTCATCTCCTCCTCCTTCGCTTTGCGGTCACGTGCTTCTTTTGCGCGCTCGTCGCGTAGGCTCTTCAGCTCACCGTCCAGCTTTCGGCAGCGGTCGCGGGCGACCTCGGCGTCCTTCAGTGCCTCCTCACGATCGGCCGCAGCTGTGGCGGCGGCCTGCTTCTCCTTCTTGCAAGCTGCCGCGGCCAGGCTCAGCGACGCTCGAATTGCCAAGTAGGAGTGAAGCCAGCCTAAGGCTAGCTCCAGGTGCACGGCCACTAGGTGCGGGTCCATGCCTAGGAGGTCTTCCCGCAGCTTGGCCATCCCCGAGAAGACACGCTCCAAGACTACGGAGGTAGCAGAAGAATTTGGGGCCAGAGGCGCAGCAGGAGGAGGAGGCGACGTCGTTACCAGAGCCTGGAAGATCAAGGGCTCCGGAGCCCTTGGGACCTCATCAGCCGAGCCGGGTGCCGGCACTCCCGGAGCCGACGGGGCCATGGTGTAACACCCCGGATTTGACTTTCCCAATATGTATTCCAACTCTTGCCATTTCCGGCCTTAAGTTATTTTATTTTCTCGGGTTCGGGTTTTTGTCTCCGTGTGTGGTTGTCGTTGTCATGCATCTCATATCATGTCATCATGTGCATTGCATTTGCATACGTGTTCGTCTCATGCATTCGAGCATTTTCCCCGTTGTCCGTTTTGCATTCCGGCGCTTCGTTCTCCTCCGGTGGTCATTTCTACCTTTCTTTCGTGTGTGGGGATTAAACATTTCCGGATTGGATCGAGACTTGCCAAGCGGCATTGGTTTACTACCGGTAGACCGCCTGTCAAGTTTCGTACCATTTGGACTTCGTTTGATACTCCAACGGTTAACCGAGGGACCGTAAAGGCCTCGTGTGTGTTGCAGCCCAACACCCCTCCAATTTGGCCCAAAACCCACCAAAACCCTCTCCATCATCTAGAGCGTTCGATCACGATCGCGTGGCCGAAAACCGCACCTCATTTGGAGTCTCCTAGCTCCCTCCACCTCTATATAAATACCCCCTCCAAATTCGCGGATCCCCTCTCCTAAACCCTAAAAATCGGATCTCGCCACCGCCGGACACGTCCGGACGAAGCCGGACACGTCCAATCCGCCCGCCGCCGACCAATCCATGGGCGCCACCTGTCCCGGGCACCCCACATCACCGTCCCGCGCCCGCCAGGCCCGCCAGGGCCCGAGGCCGGCCCCCGCGGCCCGCCTCCCGCGCGCCGCCACCCGCGCCCTTCGTCACCTCGCCGCCCTCGCGGAGCTCCGCCACCGGAGCCGCACCGCCGCCGCCGCGCCAACGCCGCCCCGCCTCCTCGTCGCCGGCAGCTCCTCGCCGGACGGCGCCGCCGCCCCTCCGCGCGTCTCCATCCGCCTCCTCCGGCCACCGGCGCTGCAGATCGGGCCGGCCCCTTCCATCTCGAGCGGACCTTGCAACAGTAACCCCGGTGAGCTTGCTTCCGAATCCGTGCAGATCTCAGATCCAAAAATAACTCGGTTGACTTTCTCCCAAAACCCTAATCCATATGCCCATGTTCATCGTGCCGTAACTTTGCATCCGTAGCTCCGATTCGGGCATATAGCATATCAAATTGTTCATCTCAGAGAGCACATCATTTCATTCAATTGCGTCATTTTCATTTGAGTTCATCTTGATGCCCGAAATGCTGTTAGAAGAGTGCTACTTGAGTTATTTGTCAGATCTGCTGCTCCATTTAGATATTTGTCATTTTTTCCATGATTAATGTGTGCATGATATGCCCATGAGCTCTACATATGTTTTGTCATGGGTTTTGACATCTTTCCAGAGGTGCAACCCATGTATTTTTGTGATATGTGTGGTGACTAGCACAAGCTTGCAAAGTGAGGCACTTGTTATGCTGATTTCAGGGACTTAGCATTTCCACCAAGTCCTTGAGCTGTTTATCTCATATGGCCATATGTTCATGTTGTTTCCTAGTGATTCGTGTCTCTTTTGAGGATGATCAGTAAGGATGTTTTGTTAATCCTGTAGTGTTCTATCCATCCATGTCTTTTTTTTGCAATTATGGAGCACCCTAGCTTGAGTCAATCGAGCTCTACTTTTGCTACTTCGTGAATCTGGGCAGATTGTCTACTTGTTAGCGATTTTGCCGATTATGTTGTAGTTGATCCGTGCATGCTATGCTATGTTCGTGCCATGTCTAGCTTGCATTTTATGTATTCTTGTTGGATGTATGGTTAGCTTGTCATGACTTGCCCCGTAGTGAGTGCATCAAGCTCGTAAACATGCCTACTTGATATCTGTTTCAGCATGCTCCAGTTTTCACTAAGTCTGAAAACTGATTATGCTTTTGCTATGTTCACATGCTTACAAATGTGTTTTCTGATCCCTTTTGGCTCAAGGTCACTAAGTGACTTTTGTTAAGCTATTTTAGTATGTAGCATGTAGCATGTAGTTTTGTTGCTCTGAAATGTGCTACCTAATCTGAAATTCCAGACAAGTGTTAATTTCACTAAGTCTGAGATTTGTTTGTCATATGCATTTTTGCCATGCTTGTTTGAACCTGTTAATGGATGAATTGGCCGTAGCTCAATGCTAGACTTTTGTTACAAATGTTGAATGCATCCCTGCCATGTATTTTGATGCCATGTTTGGTGTTGTAGCATGTTCATCTTGTTGCATTTAGATGGCTACTTGCTGTAAATCGCAGAACGTGGCCATATTTGAATCGCTTGCCATTTCCAAACCGTAACTCCGATTCCGGCGTTCTTTATATCGTTTTCAAGAGATTTCATCTCATCTTTCCAATGGAACCCTAGGATTTCCAAGTTGAGGCCAGGTTCATGCATCCCTTGTCAAATCTTGCATATGCATCCCGCATCGCATCCCGCATAGCATACCATCCTTGCATCATATTGTTTGATCCTTGCACGTTGTTGATTATGTCCTTGTTGCTTGTTTGTCTTGTTTGGGTAGAGCCGGGAGATGAGTTCTCTAACAAGGAGCCCGTTGAGTTTGCTTTCGAGGATCCAGTCAACTCTGACAACTTTGCAGGTAAGATGATCATACCCTCGAAATCACTACTATCTTTGCTTTGCTAGATGCTCGCTCTTTTGCTATGCCAATGCTATGATGCCTACCACTTGCTTTCAAGCCTCCCAAATTCCCATGTCAAACCTCTAACCCACCATGTCCTAGCAAACCATTGATTGGCTATGTTACCGCTTTGCTCAGCCCCTCTTATAACGTTGCTAGTTGCAGGTGAAGATTGGAGACCGTTCCTTGTTGGGATATTTATTTACTTGTTGTGATGTCATTATATTGCCATGTTATCTTAACGCATCTATATACTTGGTAACGGGTGGAAGGCTCGGCCTCTCGCCTAGTGTTTTGTTCCACTCTTGCCGCCCAAGTTTCCGTCATATCGGTGTTATGTTCCCGGATTTTGCGTTCCTTATGCGGTTGGGTGATAATGGGAACCCCTTGATAGTTCGCCTTGATTAAATCTTTTCCAGCAATGCCCAACCTTGGTTTTACCATTTGCCACCTAGCCTTTTTTCCCTTGGGTTTCCGGAGCCCGAGGGTCATCTTATTTTAACCCCCCCGGGCCAGTGCTCCTCTGAGTGTTGGTCCACCTGTCAGCTGCCGGTGGCCACCAGGGGCAACACTGGGCTGGCCTACCCGTACCTAGGACAATCTGAGTGTGCCCTGAGAAAGAGATATGTGCAGCTCCTATCGGGATTTTTCGGCACATTCGGGCGGTGTTGCTGGATTAGTTTTAACCTGTCGAAGTGTCTTGAAGAACCGATGTACCGAGTCTGATCGGAACATCTTGGGAGGAGGTCTATTCCTTCGTTGACCGTGAGAGCTTGTCATGGGCTAAGTTGGGACTCCCCTGCAGGGATTTGAACTTTCAAAAGTCGTGCCCGCGGTTATGGGTAGATGGGAATTTGTTAATGTCCGGTTGTAGATAACTTGAACCTTAACTTAACTAAAATGAATCAACGGTGTGAGTTACCGTGATGGTCACTTCTCGGCGGATTCCGGGAAGTGAACACGGTGTTGGAGTAATGTTTGCGCAGGTTGCTCTCTAGTTTCTCGCTCGCGCTTTGCCTCCTCTTCTCTCTCTCTTTTGTGAACAGTTTAGCCACCATATATGCTAGTCGCTTGCTGCAGCTCCACATATTTACCTAGCCTTACCTATTAAGCTTAAATAGTCTTGATCACGACGGTGCGAGATTGTTGAGTCCCTGTGGCTCACAGATTACTTCCAAACCAGATGTAGGGCCTGATGATTCCGCTCCAGGTGACGCGCTTGAGCTCAAGTGGGAGTTCGACGAGGACTCTCAACGATACTACGTGTCTTTCCCTGATGACCTGTAGTGCTGCCCAGTTGAGGGTGATCGGGACCGTGTCGCATGTTGGGTTATCTTTTATTTTGGCACCTTAGTCGGGCCATGAGTGTTTGAATGATGTAATGCTATTTTATGTACTTGATTGACGTGGCGAGTGTAAGCCAACTATGTTATCTCCCCTTTATTATTTATATTACATGGGATGTTGTGAAGATTGCCTTACTTGTGACATATGCCTTCAATGCGATTATGCCTCTAAGTCGTGCCTCGACACGTGGGAGATATAGTCGCATCGAGGGTGTTACAAGTTGGTATCAGAGCCTTCCCCGACCTTAGGAGCCCCATTGCTTGATCGTTATTAGCGGCCGAGTTGTGTCTAGAAAAATGTTTTGAGTCATTTAGGAATTATATATCGGAGAGTTTAGGAATTCTTTTTACTTCCCAGTCTCCTCATCGCTCTGGTAAGGCATCCTGACGTAGAGTTTTGACTCTTCTCTTCTCAAATTTCACTAAATTTTTTTTAGGATCACGCGGGTATCTTGGAATCGTTCTGATGGTTTTATGACGAGAACATTGTCTTGGTGCCTCCAGTCAGGGGTTTTGTGGAAGTGTCCCAAGGAGTTGAGCTCTGAGGTGTTGTCGTCATAATTTTATCGTTGCAGTTCTAGAATACCTGAGCTTAGTACGCCGACATCGAAAATCTCTTTTATGCAGTTCGTTGGTGAGATAACCTCGACGCCACCCAGTACTGGGGCGGGAGTTCGGGAGTATCGCCATAACTTGTATAACGGATGCTTTCAAAGGTTGAGGTAGATGGTTTCCGAAGTTTTTCTTGGTTATGTGTTGAAGGATGGATACAGCTAGATGTAGGATTTGCTAGATTTGGGTGAGATATTATGCTTCCCCTGTATCCCCAACACCTGATTGCATAACCGGAAAGGTTCGGGAGTTTCATAGGTGGGAATTCTTGTAGCTCTAGCTCTTCTTCCACGGATATTTGGTTTGAGATTGGGATTTCTTACCGAGTATTCGTTCTTGATGCGTACCTTGTTGATTTATTTCTCTACCTAAATTCTAAGTGGCTTCTCAATTTATGGATATGTGGCCATTTCAAGAGGAATGCATTCGTTCATTTTGTTCGGATGTGAAGACTATATGTTGCAATTTTCATTCCGTTGGATTCAACTTCAATATTGATCTGTCTATGTGCTAACGGTGGTCAACGTCTTCAGGATGGCTCCCGCTAAGAGCACCAATCAGAATCAGAATCAAGATCCGCCACCACCTCCACCTCCTCTGGAGGCATGGCAAGCTGTGATGGCCGCAACCAATGCAAACACACAGTTGATCATGCAAATTCTTCAAGAGCGCAATCAAGGAAACCAAGGGAACGAAGGCAACAATCAGAATCACTTTGCTACACTCAACCAGTTCCTTCCTAACGGGTCAAAGACTTTCAGCAATTGTGTTGAGGCAACTGATGCTGACGATTGGCTCGTGGATCTGTGCAAGCATTTCGAGTGCAGTAACGTCAGGCCTGAGGACTTTGTCAAGTTCGCTTCCTTCCAACTCAAAGATCAAACTGCAGAATGGTTCCAGCAGTACAAGGACTCCAGAGGTGGACGTGTGATCACTTGGGATGAATTCCGTCAAGCTTTCAGAGCTCATCATATTCCTCAGAGCGTGGTTGAAAGCAAGCGTGAGGAATTCCGCAACCTGAAGCAAGGCTCTTTGTCTGTCTATGACTACAACAAGTTGTTACAGAAGCTCGCCCGCTTTGCTAAGCAGGACGTCCCTGGTGAGAAGAGCATGATATACCAGTTCAGGGGTGGTCTCAGAGAAGAAATTCAGCTAGCTCTTGTTCTCTTTGAGCCCTTGAGGTACGATGAGTTCTACAACATGGCATTGAAGCCAGAGGCCGCTCAACTGAGGTGTGATGCTTCCAAGAAGCGAGTCAGAGATGCTACTCCTTCTTCCTCTACTCAAGTGGCCAAGCAGCAGAAGTATTGGCTTCCTCCTCCTCCGTTTCGTCAGCCGTATCAGCAGAAGAGCAAAGGTGGCAGTGGATCTTCCCACCCACCCAACCCTGGCTTTCAGAACAAGACTTCGTCTCAAGCTCCAAGATCAAGTGCTCTATATCACCGTCCGCTTTCAGAGGTCACGTGCAACAAGTGCCAACAGAAGGGTCACTATGCCAACAAGTGCTTCAATCAGAGGCGTCTTCCTCCTCCTCCTCCTGTGAGATTGGCAAGTACAGCTATGGTCAAGCATAACCCCAAGCACGCCAAGGTCAACTTGATGAACGCAGCTCAGGCAGAGGATTCGTCAGATGTCATCATGGCTACCCTTCCTATTAATGATATTCCAGCTAAAGTTCTTTTTGACACTGGTGCATCGCATTGTTTCATCTCGAGACCGTTTACATCTAGGCATGAATTGGTTTCGCAAGTTTTGCCTAGTCCATTAGCAGTTGTCTCTCCCGGTAAGCGCATGCATGCTAACTCCATTGTTCCGGATGTTACTATCACCTTGGGTGACTACAAGTTTCTGGCTTCTCCAACGGTTCTTGGTGACTTAGATATTGATCTTATTCTCGGAATGGATTGGCTTTCTAAGCACAAGGCTCAGCTTGATTGTGCAGCCAGGCAGATTCAATTGACTCATTCGTCTGAGGATGTAATTGTCTTTGCCGCTCGTGATGATACAATCCGTCTGTTCTCTCTCAATGAGAAGGGTGAACTGGATGCTATCTCGCAAATTCCAGTCATTTGCGAATATCAAGACGTCTTTCTAGAAGAGCTTCCAGGAATGCCTCCACACCGGCTAGTTGAATTCGTCATCGATCTTGAGCCTGGCACGGAACCTGTGTGCAAGCGTCCTTACAAGCTCGGACCTGAAGAGTTGAAGGATCTGAAGAAGCAACTCGATATTCAAGAGAGAATGGGTCTCATCCGGCCTAGTTCTTCTCCATGGGGTTGTGGTGTTCTTTTTGTAAAGAAGAAGGATGGAACGGACCGGCTTTGTGTTGACTACCGTCCATTGAACAAGAAGACTATCAAGAACAAATACCCACTTCCCAACATCAATGAGCTGTTCGAACAACTCAAAGGTGCCCAAGTATTCTCCAAGCTTGATCTCCGTATGGGTTATCATCAGATTCGAATCCGTGAGCAAGATATTCCCAATACGGCTTTCAGGACAAGCTATGGTTCATATGAGTACACTGTCATGTCTTTTGGCCTCGTCAACGCTCCTCCGACTTTCTCTTGCATGATGAACTTCATATTCAACGCCTACACCAATGACTTTGTTTTGGTCTATCTCGATGACATTCTGGTTTTCTCGAAGAACAAGGAAGATCATGCCAAGCACTTGCGTTTGGTACTCGACAAGCTGAGGGAACACAAGTTCTATGCCAAGTTCTCCAAGTGCGAATTTTTGCTCGATGAGGTTCTTTATCTTGGTCATATCATCTCTGCCAAGGGCATTGCGGTGAATCCTGAGAAGGTGTCTGCAATTGTGAATTGGAAACCTCCTCAGAACGTGAAGCAACTCCGTAGCTTCCTCGGTCTCGCAAGCTACTGCCGAAGATTCGTTGAAAACTTTTCTAAGATCGCGAAGCCTCTCTCAAATCTTCTCTAGAAGCACGTTAAGTACGTTTGGTCTCCGGAGTGTGACATTGCTTTCAGTACTTTGAAAGAGAAATTGATCACTGCTCCAGTTCTGACTCCGCCTGATGAATCCAAGCCGTACAAGGTCTTTTGTGATGCCTCTCTCCAAGGTCTTGGCGCAGTGTTGATGCAAGAGAAGAAAGTTGTTGCTTATACCTCTCACCAGTTGAAGCCCAATGAGAAGAACCACCCCACTCATGATCTTGAGTTGGCGGCAGTTGTGCATGCTCTTTTGACTTGGAGACATCTCTTATTGGGAAGAAAAGTGGACATTTTCACTGATCACAAGAGTCTCAAGTACATCTTCACTCAGCCTAATCTCAACCTCAGGCAGACTCGATGGGTCAAAATGATTCAAGAGTATAATCCGAGTATCGAGTATACTCCAGGCAAGGCCAATGTGATTGCTGATGCATTGAGCAGAAAAGCTTATTGCAACAGCCTGATTCTTAAGCCTTATCAACCCGAGCTTTGTGAAGCTTTCCGCAAACTTAATCTGCAAGCTGTTCCTCAAGGTTTCCTCGCCAACCTTCAAGTCTCTCCTACCTTGGAAGACCAGATTCGCCAAGCCCAGATTCTTGATGCTATGGTGAAAAAGGTGAAGATTGGGATTGCCAAGAGTCAACCCAAGTACAAGTGCTACCGCCTTGATGACAAGAATACTCTCTTCTTCGAGGATCGTATTGTTGTGCCCAAAGGTGAACTTCGTAAAGTGATCATGAACGAGGCTCACAATTCTCTCCTCTCCATCCACCCTGGGAGCTCGAAGATGTATCAGGACCTCAAGCAGGCTTATTGGTGGACTCGAATGAAGCGCGGGATTGCTCAATTCGTGAATGAGTGTGATGTCTGCAGAAGAGTGAAGGCAGAACACCAAAGGCCAGCTGGTCTCCTCCAACCTCTTGCCATTCCAGGATGGAAGTTTGACCACATTGAGATGGACTTCGTGACTGGGTTTCCAAAGTCCAAACGTGGCAATGATGCTATATTCGTTGTCATCGACAAACTCACCAAAGTGGCTCACTTTCTGCCTATCAAAGAGTCAATCACTGCAGCTCAATTGGCGGAACTCTATACCTCTCGTATTGTCTCTCTGCACGGTACTCCACAAGTGATCTCTTCAGACCGTGGCAGCATCTTTACCTCCAAGTTTTGGGATTCTTTTCAGAAGGCCATGAGCACCAACATCCGCTTCAGTACAACTTTCCATCCTCAAACTAGCGGTCAAGTCGAGCGTGTCAACCAGATTCTTGAAGATATGCTCAGGGCTTGTGTGATCTCCTTCGGCATGAAGTGGGAGGATTGGCTTCCTTATGTTGAATTCTCCTACAACAACAGTTTTCAAGCAAGTTTGGGCAAGGCCCCATTTGAAATTCTGTATGGCAGGAAGTGCCGTACCCCTCTCAACTGGTCTGAAACTGGTGAACGTTAGCTTCTGGGAAATGACTTAATCACAGAAGCAGAGGAAATGTGCAAAGTCATTCGAGATAACCTCAAAGCAGCCCAATCCCGCCAGAAGAGCTACTATGATAGTAAGCACCATGATTTGGCTTTCGAGATCGGAGATCATGTTTACCTCCGCGTCTCTCCTATGAAAGGTACTCGTCGCTTCGGTATCAAAGGGAAGCTTGCCCCCAGATACGTGGGACCTTTCAAGATTGTCAGCAAGAGAGGCGACCTCGCCTATCAACTCGAGCTTTCTTCAAACTTTGCAAATGTTCATGATGTGTTCCATGTCTCTCAGCTCCGAAAGTGCTTTAAGACTCCTGACCGCACCGTCAACTTCGAGGACATTGAGCTCCAAGAAGATCTCTCTTACCGTGAGCACCCAGTTGCTATTCTTGAAGAGACTGAACGCAAGACTCGCAACAAGTCAATCAAATTCCTCAAAGTCAAGTGGTCACACCATTCCGACCGTGAAGCTACCTGGGAACGTGAGGATCACCTCCGTTCTGAGTACCTGGCATTCTTTCAGTCCTAGATCTCGGGATGAGATCCTTTCGTAGTGGTGGAGTGTTGTAACACCCCGGATATGACTTTCCCAATATGTATTCCAACTCTTACCGTTTCCAGCCTTAAGTTATTTTATTTTCTCGGGTTCGGGTTTTTGTCTCCGTGTGTTGTTGTCGTTGTCATGCATCTCATATAATGTCATCATGTGCATTGCATTTGCATACGTGTTCGTCTCATGCATTTGAGTATTTTCCCCGTTGTCCGTTTTGCATTCCGGCACTTCGTTCTCCTCCAGTGGTCATTTCTACCTTTCTTTCGTGTGTGGGGATTAAACATTTCCGGATTGGACCGAGACTTGCCAAGAAGCCTTGGTTTACTACCGGTAGACCGCCTGTCAAGTTTCGTACCATTTGGACTTCTTTTGATACTCCAACGGTTAACCGAGGGACCGTAAAGGCCTTGTGTGTGTTGCAGCCCAACACCCCTCGAATTTGGCCCAAAACCCACCAAAACCCTCTCCATCATCTACAGCGTTTGATCACGATCGCGTGGCCGAAAACCGCACCTCATTTGGACTCTCCTAGCTCCCTCCACCTCTATATAAAGACCCCCTCGTCCAAATTCGCGGATCCCCTCTCCTAAACCCTAAAAATCGGATCTCGCCGCCGCCAGACACGTCCGGACGAAGCCGAACATGTCCGATCCGCCTGCCGCCGACCAATCCATAGGCGCCACCTGTCCCGGGCGCCCCACATCGCCGTCCCGCGCCCGCCAGGCCCGCCGGGGCCCGAGGCCGGCCCCCGCGGCCCGCCTCCCACGCGCCGCCACCCGCGCCCTTCGCCACCTCGCCGCCCTCGCGGAGCTCCGCCACCGGAGCCGCACCGCCGCCACCGCGCCAACGCCGCCCCGCCTCCTCGTCGCCGGCAGCTCCTCGCCGGACGGTGCCGCCGCCCCTCCTCGCGTCTCCATCCACCTCCTCCGGCCACCGGCGCTGCAGATCCGGTCGGCCCCTTCCATCTCTGGCGGACCTTGCAACAGTAACCCCGGCGAGCTTGCTTCGGAATCCGTGCAGATCTCAGATCCAAAAATAACTGGGTTGGCTTTCTCCCGAAACCCTAATCCATATGCCCATGTTCATCGTGCCATAACTTTGCATCCGTAGCTCCGATTTGGGCATATAGCATATCAAATTGTTCTTCTCAGAGAGCACATCATTTCATTCCATTGCATCATTTTCATTTGAGTTCATCTTGATGCCCAAAATGCTGTTAGAAGAGTGGTACTTGAGTTATTTGTCAGATCTGCTGCTCCATTTAGATATTTGTCATTTTTGCCATGATTAATGTGTGCATGATATGCCCATGAGCTCTACATATGTTTTGTCATGGGTTTTTCCATCATTCTAGAGGTGCAACCCATGTATTTTTGTGATATGTGTGGTGACTAGCACAAGCTTGCAAAGTGAGGCACTTGGTAATGCTGATTTCAGGGACTTAGTATTTCCACTAAGTCCTTGAGCTGTTTATCTCATATGGCCATATGTTCATGTTGTTTCCTAGTGATCCGTGACCCTTTTGAGGATTATCAGTAAGGATGTTTTGTTAATCTTGTAGTGCTCTATCCATCCATGTCTTTGTTTGCAATTATGGAGCACCCTAGCTTGAGTCAATCGAGCTCTACTTTTGCTACTTCGTGAATCTGGGCAGATTGTCTACTTGTTAGCGATTTTGCCGATTATGTTGTAGTTGATCCGTGCATGCTATGCTATTGTTCTTGCCATGTCTAGCTTGCATTTTATGTATTCTTGTTGGATGTATGGTTAGCTTGTCATGATTTGCCCCGTAGTGAGTGCATCGAGCTCGTAAACATGCCTACTTGATATCTGTTTCAGCATGCTCCAGTTTTCACTAAGTCTGAAAACTGATTATGCTTTTGCTATGTTCACATGCTTGCAAATGTGCTTTCTGATCCCTTTTGGCTGAAGGTCACTAAGGGACTTTTGTTAAGCTCTTTGAGTAGCTCCATGCCATGTTTTTATTTGCCATGTTCAGGTCCTGTAGCATGTAGTTTTGTTGCTCCGGAGTGTGCTACCTGATCTGAAATTCCAGACAAGTGTTAATTTCACTAAGTCTGAGATCTGTTTGTCATATGCATTTTTGCCATGCGTGTTTGAACCTGTTAATGGACGAATTGGCCATAGCTCAGTGTTAGACTTTTGTTAAGCATCTTGAATGCATCCCTTCCATGAATTTTGATGCCATGTTTGGGTGCTGTAGCATGTTAATCTTGTTGCATTTAAATGGCTACTTGCTGTAAATCGCAGAATGTGGCCATATTTGAATTGCTTGCCATTTCCAAACCGTAACTCCGATTCCGGCGTTCTTTATATCGTTTTCAAGCGATTTCATCTCATCTTTCAAGTGGAATCCTTGGATTTCCATGTTGAGGCCAGGTTCATGCATCCCTTGTCAAATCTTGCATATGCATCCTGCATCGCATCCCGCATAACATACCATCCTTGCATCATATTGTTTGATCCTTGCACGTGGTTGATTGTGTCCTTGTTGCTTGTTTGTCTTGTTTGGGTAGAGCCGGGAGACGAGTTCGCTAATGAGGAGCCCGTTGAGTTTGCTTTCGAGGATCCAGTCAACTCTGACAACTTTGTAGGCAAGATCATCATACCCTCGAAATCACCACTATCTTTGCTTCGCTAGATGCTCTCTCTTTTGCTATGCCAATTCTATGATGCCTACCACTTTCTTTCAAGCCTCCCAAATTGCCATGTCAAACCTCTAACCCACCATGTCCTAGCAAACCGTTGATTGGCTATGTTACCGCTTTGCTCAGCCCCTCTTATAGCGTTGCTAGTTGCAGGTGAAGATTGGAGACCGTTCCTTGTTGGGACATTTATTTACTTGTTGGGATATCATTATATTGCCATGTTATCTTAATGCATCTATATACTTGGTAAAGGGTGGAAGGCTCGGCCTCTCTCCTAGTGTTTTGTTCCACTCTTGCCGCCCTAGTTTCCGCCATATCGGTGTTATGTTCCCGGATTTTGCGTTCCTTACGCGGTTGGGTGATAATGGGAACCCCTTGATAGTTCACCTTGATTAAAGCTTTTCCACCAATGCCCAACCTTGGTTTTACCATTTGCCACCTAGCCTTTTTTTCCCTTGGGTTTCCGGAGCCCGAGGGTCATCTTATTTTAACCCCCCCGGGCCAGTGCTCCTCTGAGTGTTGGTCCACCTGTCAGCTGCCGGTGGCCACCAGGGGCAACTCTGGGCTGGCCTACTCGTACCTAGGACAATCTGAGTGTGCCCTGAGAAAGAGATATGTGCAGCTCCTATCGGGATTTGTCGGCACATTCGGGCGGTGTTGCTGGATTAGTTTTAACTTGTCAAAGTGTCTTGAAGAACCGAGGTACCGAGTCTGATCGGAACATCTCGGGAGGAGGTCTATTCCTTCGTTGACCGTGAGAGCTTGTCATGGGCTAAGTTCGGACTCCCCTACAGGGATTTGAACTTTCGAAAGCCGTGCCCGCGGTTATGGGCAGATGGGAATTTGTTAATGTCCAGTTGTAGATAACTTGAACCTTAACTTAACTAAAATGAATCAACGGTGTGAGTTACCATGATGGTCTCTTCTCGGCGGAGTCCGGGAAGTGAACACGGTGTTGGAGTAATGTTTGCGCAGGTTGCTCTCTAGTTTCTCGCTCGCGCTTTGCCTCCTCTTCTCGCTCTCTTTTGCGAATAGTTTGGCCACCATATATGCTAGTCGCTTGCTGCAGCTCCACATATTTACCTCACCTTACCTATTAAGCTTAAATAGTCTTGATCGCGAGGGTGCGAGATTGCTGAGTCCCTATGGCTCACAGATTACTTCCAAACCAGATGCAGGGCCTGATGATTCCGCTCCAGGTGACGCGCTTGAGCTCAAGTGGGAGTTCAACGAGGACTCTCAACGATACTATGTGTTTTCCCTGATGATCAGTAGTGGTGCCCAGTTGGGGGTGATCGGGACCGTGTCCCATGTTGGGTTATCTTTTATTTTGGGGCCGTAGTCGGGCCATGAGTGTTTGAATGATGTAATGCTATTTTATGTACTTGATTGACGTGGCGAGTGTAAGCCAACTATGTTATCTCCCCTTTATTATTTATATTACATGGGATGTTGTGAAGATTGCCTTACTTGCGACATATGCCTTCAATGCGATTATGCCTCTAAGTCGTGCCTCGACACGTGGGAGATATAGTCGCATTGAGGGTGTTACACATGGGTGCTGATTCCTCCTGCCGATGCTCCTCTTGGCCTCGCGAGGGCGACCGGGCTGGGGAGGTGCGGGTGTTGTCGCCTCTCTTCTTCATAGAGGGGGGCACGACCGCGGCATCCTCCTTCCTCTTCTTCGCTGAAGACACTGGCCTGATCAACCAAGGGCGAATGTCAGAAAATAGCAAGTACAAGCAGGAACAAGACGAAGCTCGAATCACTTACTGATCCACTGCGACATAGTCCACCTTCCGCTTGGGGAGCCTGAAACCCGAAAGCGTCGGGGCCTGAGGAGTGGGCACACGGGCTCCGGGGGCAGAAGAGGACGCAGCATAAGTGCCGGAGCTGGCCCCAGGCGGTACCAGGTCGGAGGCAGCATCTCGAGAGACCAGCAATGATCTACCCCTTGTCGGGGTGAGGGGCAGCTCCCTCTCCTCCTGGCGGGTGTCGACCTCGGCATAGTCTTGCAGAGCGCACAGGATGTTGTCCTTGCTCAAGGGGGAGTTCTCCCCCATCTCCTCGGGGGTCTCCTCCGAGTCCTCCTCCCCCTCTTCCTCCCTACGGGACTCGTCAGAAGAGACCTCCACCGGCTTCGGCATTGCAGAGGCCCCAGCAAGCGCTGGCGGCACCAGCCCGCGTGCAGCAAAGGTCGGCGTGGAGGCAACGAGTTGCTCCTAGTCCGTGCGATGGAACAAAGGAACAAAGGCGCTCGGCGGGTACTTTTGGTTATACCCAACCAAGAGGCATAGAACTGCAGTCAGCTCGTCATCAGGCAAGTCCACCGGGCTCAGACGAATCTTGTCTTCTTCATCTCCAAGCTTCCACAAAGGGCGCGCGCGCGCCTGAAATGGAGCAATGCGCAACGTCAAGAATTCCTTCAGGAGCATGGCCCCGTCACCTTGGCCGCCTTTGCATTGCCCGGCTTCAAATTGATCTTAATCTGCTCCAACACTGATGACCCCCGCTCGTGGGTGAGATCTACACGAGACCACCCCTTGTCAGACTGGGGTGCCTCCATCGGCAGTTCCATGCGTGGTTGGACACACTTGGCACTCATCATGACCCATTTGGCCCTGATGTTGTCAACCCTCTTTCCAGTGTTCGAGATCGAGTTGGCGTAGCCGACTGCGATGAAGTTGGCGCACCTGGAGATATGGCCGCTAGTGAGGCGGAGGAAGAAGAAGTGGCGCAGCAGTGCCACGGACGTCATCATGCCCAGGTACGCCTCGCAATAGTAGGTGAAGATAGACAAGAGAAGAATGGAGTTCCGATGGAGATGCAGTGCCTGCAGTCCGAAGTGGTCGAGGACCTCAAAAAAGAAATCAGAAAAGGGGGGAACCAACCCGGCGATGATGTTGCTCGTGAAGAAAGGGAAGAAGGTGCTTCCCTTAGGATCCGGCGCGTCGGAGGCAAGCCGGAGCTCCATCTTCCCCCTCTCATTGCTCTCCCCCGCCGTCAGCAAGCGCGTGGCGGCTAGGTTCTTCTCTGTGACGTTGGGCACATCGAGGGCTGGCTCGAACCAAGCCGGCGCCGAGTAGGACTTGACCTTGCGCGGCGCCATTGGTCGCAGATGCGGAGCGAGGTTGGAGCAGATCTGGAGGTTCCGGCAGCAAGGAGCGAGAAAGGGGATGTGGAGCAAGGCGAGGAAGAAGCAATGAAGGCGAGCACTGTCTGCGCCAGCCTTTTTGTCAAAACGGGCAGTTGCCGAGGCAGCGTGGGGAAGCAGAGACACCCACGTCCAATCAATCACCGCACGTCAACCGAGGCGACAGGCTTTTGGGGCCCGTGGCGCTCCGTGCTTGACCTTTGGTTTCTCGTTGACGCCAAGCCCGAGCACACCTTGGGCCCGTGGGCTACTACCGGCGTTCTGGGAACGGGGGTCCCCAGACTTGCCTGCCTACGACCCACGGCGTGGCTGAGCTAGCAGGTCTATACAGCCCATCTTCATCGACGAGGTATTCAACACCATCGCGAGGGGCCAAGCCTCGCAAGGCGGACGGCGCAAGACCTCCTCAGGAGCGGCCTCGCCAGGCAGGCTCACGAGGGGCGGAGAGACCAAGGTAAGGCAACCCTCATGAGGTCCTCGTGACATGAGCCATGATGATCGCGGCCATGACGATCGCGACCAGGCGGGCGCTAGTGCGTGAAGTGTCCTTGTTTCCTCTTTGGTGCCAAGGGGGCAAGCGCAGGCGTGGAGTACCGAGGCATCAAAGAAAGGTTTCCATATCGGTGCAATGATACCAAGACCAGCAGGACGGCAAGACGGAGGTCACCATGGAGCCCAAGACGGCGTCACCACCAGAGCCTTTTGCAGGCGAAGACTACTTTTGTCAGGATAAGTTGTACTAGATGTCCCCTTTCAAATTGGCCGTTATTGGCTCCCTTCCCGCTCAATATTTTGGGAGAGGACCAGGGACTATATAAGTAGAACTAGCCACCACAGTAGGGAAGAGGAAAAAAGGAAGAACTCATTCAGAGGCATCTCACCCACACAAGTTCGCCAAGCATAAGAACACCTCATCCTCAGGAGGCTGTTCTTCCCCTTGTACTGTTCATCATCAGCCCAAGAGGCAATCCACCACCACCACACTAGAGTAGGGTATGACACCACAACGGTGGCCCGAACCAGTATAAATCTTGTGTCTTTGTGTTGCAAGTTCATGGGGTTCATCCACGAGATCTTAGCGAGCTAGGGCGTGGATCGATAGGGAGAAACCTTCACGCCCACCCCAGTGTTCGAACCTCAAGGGTTTTGCCAGAACCCCTGATCCGATAGTCCAGCAAAGTCACTAACTACCCAAGATTACAAATTAAGTAACTCTTAGATGTACAATGATAAAAAAGAGAAGTAGCAGTACATAACTACACATCACCTATGACAGACCGAAAAACAATTACCTTTATATGATGTAAAGCACTGAATCTATACTTATAACCAACCAATTGTCCAAAAATATGACACAAACAGGGAAAAATAAAAAACTTCCGAATCTGCATTCAGGTAAAGCAACTGGTATAAAGTTATGGTTCTCCATGTGCTTCCTGATGGGCCTGACTATGGAGATGGTGCTTCCGGTAATGGTGGTGAGCACGGGCCATCTGGCTGTCGGCTCATTGGCCTTAATCACAAGCATGTTTCTGGTGTTCATAGAGACGACCTCATCCAATTTGCATCACCATTACAACAAATTAAGCTTTCGAGTAACTAAGATTAAACTGCACTTTAATAATTAATACTTATGGTACTTAAGGTGCAACCTTGCCGTGTTAGGCTGCGTGTGTGGCAAATTCTGTGAAAATGATACCTACCAGTACTTGAAATAAAGTCTATACAATTTTCCTTGCAGCTCATGGTTACTTCTAATTTGAGAGGTCCAGAGGTTCACCCTATAGATAAATTAAGATTGCAACACAATGTTTGCTGCATACATCCTCATATAAAAACTAAATGATTAATGCAAGGCATGTCTTACTGTCGACCAAAAGAAACAAAAAATTCTGTTAACAAATACGCAGGATTGGAATGAATAAAACTTATTTTATTTCAGGCCCAATGAAACCATAGAGGATCATGTATGTTTCACAAAAATAAATCATGCCAGTTAGACAACAACATGACCATTTAATAAGCAAATTACTAAAAACTCACTTCTAAGATTTATAGTTAGATTTGTAGGAAAACATCATATGAATCTTGTCTTATCTATTTAAACATCGCTAGTCAATTAGGAGGCCTTCTGTCATACATCATGGACCATGTAATTAATGGAACGTATGCATCTAATGTACTCCAAGCAGCTAACTATATGGCCATGGCCAAATGGTTTAAAGTCTCACTTTCTGATGTGACAACATAACGGTACACAATACACAATTAAATGTCAAATGTATGAAGGAATATCCAAAGTTTAATTATCTTAATTATAAAGAAAAGGAAGAATTCTTATACACACTATATGTAGACAATCAGACGAATTCAAGAGAACATATCCAAACAGTTAAACATGAAAACATACATGAAAGCCAAGTCACTCACAAGAACTGCTATACGATTCTGTGAATCTGATGCTGCTGGGCGATGCAGATCATTCCAACTATGTGCCTCCACTTCCTATAGGACATAATTAATCAAGTCAAGAGCTTGCTTATCTAAAAATAGATTAAGTCCAGTGCTCATAGATATGCATAACTGATTTTTCCCTGATCAAAAGTTAGGATTGAAGTGGATTTTATTATCTAGTGATGAATATAATGGCAGAAGATGAGAGAGCTGTTGCAGTTCCTCCAGTAGGCAGGCTCACAATGAGGGCGACCGATTAAATTGAATCTGTTGGCAATAGGACTGTGATCGTCCGCTGCAACAAGCAACAACCATCATGAGATTGATCCCTTAATTGATCTGGAAAGGTAATGTTGCCAAAGATTCCAAGAATTTCTCCATTGAAATAAAGGATCATGTATGTAGATTCGTGAGTTAATATTTTTCAAATGTCAGTTCAAACAATTTACACCTCTAGTAAATACTTACTGCATCAACAACATGGCCCCTGTCCATCAGCAGCTCCTGCAGCTATATCAAGAAATTGAATGTTTGCCCTCCTTTCGTAGAATCACGACAAGGAATAATATCAATATGTCACCCAAGTATAGTAGCTCATTTGTTACCTTTGCATTCTCCTCTGCCTATTGCTCCATCTTCTTAGACTATTCTTTGGCAGTATCAAGTAGGACTTCCTGTTCTTTTAGCATTTCTTGAGTCATTCTTCCCTTTCAATCATTTCCATCTCAGCGGCTGCTCTTTCTGCTTCTGCTAAATCAAGTCTTCTTTGAAGAGTTTGGTGCATCTTCATAATGTACATTATAAAAGGTCATAAGAAACTGAATTAAATTTTATGTCAAAGAAGAATAATCGATGAAGTATAAAAATTGGTATTATGAACAGACATAGAGCGCAAAAATGAAAACAATAACAGAACTTTCCGAATCTGACACGCAGCTAGCATCCACTCCGAATTGGCTAAATGTCCTAGAAGTAAAAAAAACTGCTTGTGTGAATTGAAAGGATTTACAGCAGAGCTGCGAGATATAGGAGAGCAACTAACAACTGTGCATCACGAAGCAAAGTACGCTTTATTTGGCTGTGAGTATTGAACCTATACTTGATGCTGGCCACGTCAATGCCGACATGGATTGTACTTATATTTCAATAGACAACAAAAGAATGTATAACAGTATAAAATTATAACTTACCTCATCAATGACTGACATGAAGTGGTTTCATTCTTGAGAAATGTCAAACAACCAGGACTAGAGCCCCTGCACTTCTGAGGCTACAATACATTTCTCAGCAAAAACCTCTGCTGCAATCTACACAATTTCCATTATTAAAGGGTCTTATTTTCTTTTTTGATGTTCTTAAAGGGTACTGTTGCAAGTCAATTGGTAGAAAATGAAGTATACAAAAAGTAAATTTTTCGAGTAAAACCGTGTTTTTCTCTTCTACTACAAGTGTAGACCTTTTTTAGCTTCGCTGCCTTTACAAGAATTTCATTGCCAGCTTGGCTTACTTCTGATACAACATGTTTTGTTTCTGCCTCACTAAGCTCAACCTTCTCTAGCATTTCACTTATTGAGGCCCTGTTTGATAGCAAAATATTCTGCAACATACATTCATACATTAAGAGAAATCGGAAGCATGAAGATTTTAGGGAGTACAACTGTATTAGGAAGTTTCTAATGAGTACAACCAAAGCAGTACACTATGTAACCCAAATGTGATGCTCACATTAGTCACAATGATTAGGAATTTGGTGATGAAATATTAAGATTTGCAAGAGGAAGGTGGGCATAATTTAATCCTCAATTTTTCTTAGTGAAATTGATGTTGATTCTACTATTGTACTACAACCACTATCACAATTATTTTCAATTGTTATTAGTACTTTGAGAAGTACATGCGATGTTTCCTGAATTTAAATGGAATATAGTTTTACCTTCTTGCAATTTTCAGTGGAGATTGTGTCACCAATGGACTTCAGGGCTAACTTAATAGTTTGCTCGCACGTTCATATCAAGTGAACCTGGATTAGGGGGTCCCCGGGCGTCCGGGCTATGTGACATGGGCCAGACTAATGGGCCAAGAAGATACAAGATAGAAGGCCTTTCCCCGTGTCCGGATGGGACTCTCCTTTGCGTGGGTGGCAAGCTTGGTGTTCGGATATGAAGATTCCTTTCTCTGTACAACGCTAGGCCCCTCCGGTATCTGTATAAACTGGAGGGGTTAGTCCGTAGAGGAAATCATAATTATATAGGCTAGACATCTAGGGTTTAGCCATTACGATCTCGAGGTAGATCAAATCTTGTAACCCCTATACTCATCAAAGTCAATCAAGCATGAAGTAGGGTATTACCTCCATTAAGAGGGACCGAACATGGGTAAACATCATGTCCCTTGTCTCCTATTACCTTCGATCCTTAGGCGAACAGTTCGGGACCCCCTACCCGAGATCGGCCGGTTTTGACACTGACATTGGTGCTTTCATTGAGAGTTCCTCTGTGCTATCGACAGAAGGTTCGATGGCTCGATCAATCACCCACAACGATGCTATTTCGGGGAGACTTTCCTCCCCGGCCAAATTTTCGTATTCGGCGGCTTCGCACTGCGTGCCAACTCGATTGGCCACCTTGAGGAGATCAAAAGCTACGCCCCTGGTCATCAGATCAGTTTCGGGAACCTAAATTACGTCGCTGATATCTGAGGAGACTTGATCTTCAAAGGGTTCCCGGCCCCAACCATGGCTCTGGCCCTAGATCTGGAGCAAACTACCAGGTCCGAAGGTGGGAGTTTGGAGCCCACCGAACTCTCCGCTGCAAACCGCATTATCGAGGATCCGGAGGCGATATTTTCCACAGCGAACTCAGAATCAGTCTAAGTTCCCCCTATCATTGAAAGGCTGGACTCGCCCCCGGACTCTAGATCCGAACTATAGAGGTCCATGCCAAGCAGGCATAGCCAAGAAGCTTTCACTCTGGCCAGCCCCGGGGACTCTCGCTTCCATATCCAAACCTCGCTCTTAAATGAGGCTCTGGACTTAATGCGATCCCTTGCTATTTCAGAGGAATCATGCCCGGCCTGGACTAGGGGCTAAGAGCGGGGTATTTTATGTCCCACCCACCACCCACTTCATAGCCACTGTCGATGATTTAACTGACATGCTGGACTACGCCTCCAAAGACATCGACGGTACTTTCGACGTTGTCGGAGACAAACAAGCCCAAAACCCTCCATTTACTGGACGATGGATGGCCACCTCCACATATGACATGTATATGGTGGACATACCCAAAGAGGATGATGACGAAGGCAAGAAGGATTTGGTGGAGGACAAGCCTGCTGAAGCACCTCCAATGCGTCGACGTCAGTGGCGCCGCTCAAAATCGCGTCACGAAAAAGACAGCAAAATCGGCACCAGAGAACGCCAAAGACCCCGAAGCCCCTGTCGATCCAACATCCGAACAGGATGATTGGGAGGATGGGCATGTTAACCACGACGATCCGGTCTAGAACAAGGACTCGGAGGATAGTAACTACCTATCAATCTCTGAAGAGGATGTGAGCCTCCGCGACGAAGACTTCATCATACCGGAGGAAGCCCTTGAGCAAGAGCTCTTTTAGAGCCGGGTAATCACCACTACGAGAATCCTAAAAAAGAAGCAGCAGCATCTTCAAGCTGAACAGGATGTATTCAATGACAGACGGACTAATGTCCTGGCAGCCGAGGAATACGGCCTCGAACGCCCAACTAAGAGTTACCCGAAGCGCAAGCTACTACCATAATTGGACGACGAGGCCCTTGAGCCAATACCGCCAAAGTATAAAATTGCTGACAAACCCGGCCGACTACCACGTGGACAGGATAGAACGGCTACTTACGCCGAACACCAGCCCGTTCCACCCCGCCGTCGAGGCAAGGAGGCAACAGCCCCGGGTAATACCTATCACCTACGCAAGGTCCTGGAAAATTGAGCCGGTCAGACAATATGAATCTATGGGTCAAGGGGGCGTGCTCCAACGCGAGAGGACGGCCATCAGTCCTCGCGCGACAGGCACAACCTCACCCGGGCCGGAAACCGCATTCGGACTTCATCTGAACTGCGCCGTGACATCGCCCGATACAGAGGCGCCGCACACCCCTTATGCTTCACCGATAAGGTGATGGAGCACCACTTCCCAGAAGGGTTTAAACCCGTGAACATTGAATCATATGATGGTATGATGGATCCCGCTGTATGGATCCAAGATTTTCTTCTCCACATTCACATGTCTCGCGGCGACTGTCGGTGTCAAAACTGGTAGATATCGGGTAGGGGGTCCCGAACTATCCGTCTAAGGATCGAGGGTAACACGAGGCAGGGGGACACGATGTTTACCCAGGTTCGGGCCCTTTTGATGGAGGTAATACCATACTTCTTGCTTGATTGACTTTGATGAGTATAGGGGTTACAAGAGTTGATCTACCTCGAGATCGTAATGGCTAAACCCTAAATGTCTAGCCTGTATGATTATGATTTCCTCTATGGACTAAACCCTCTGGTTTATATAGACACTAGAGGGGGGTAGGGTTGTACAGAGTCGTTTTACAACGAAATGAATCTTCATATCCAAACGCCAAGCTTGCCATCCACGCAAAGGAGAGTCCCATCCGGACACGGGGAAACGCCTTCTATCTTGCATCTTCGCGGTCCATTAGTCCGGCCCATGTCACATATCCCGGACGCCCGAGGACCCCTAATCCAGGACTCCCTCAGTAGCCCCTGAACCATTCTTCCGATGACGATGAGTTCGGCACACAAGTTGTTTTCGGCATCGCAAGGCGGGTTCCTCCTCCGAATACTCCAAAGTAGTCTTCTGAACAAGAGATCTATATCCGTCTCTGTATAACAGGTTAACCCTTCTAACCATCAAGGCATAATACTTAAAAAATGATACATCCATCGACAGGTTTTTCTGGCGAAACGTCACGCTTAGCTCTGCTATCATTTTGAACCGTTTTTGGGCCTCCCGCCTTCCGTTTCAATACGCAACTCCCATTGACACGTCTTGTCAAAGTAGAGATCGTGCCCCCTTATTGCGGCATTATCATCAATACGAGTTTTGGTAATCTAACTGTGTTGTTCGCATGACCCCTTGGGAACATGCGAGTTTTAAGGCTCAAGGGAGGGGGACGCTTGATATTCGTAGTCCATATAAGTGGATAGAATCCAACTGTTCCATCCCATGCCTCATTCTCTATCTGCCTCCCCATGCTCGAGCACCAGCGCCCAAGTTCCAAGCTTTCCTCCCCTCCACAACTCTTCCGACCATGGCCGGCTCTCAAGGCAAGTGGATGGCCTCCTCTGTCACGGAGAAGAACATCAAGGAACTGCAGGAGGCGCGTATCTAACTGCAGAAATCAAGCATAGGCTTCCTGATCTGGTGCAGGTCATCCCCACTCCGAGGCCCGGCTAGAGGGTGGTGTTCATCCCCCACTTCCTCCGCGGACTCGAATTCGCCCTCCACCCCTTTGTGAGGGGTCTCATGTTCTAATACAGGCTAGATTTTCACGATCTGGCCCCAAATTCGTTCCTCCACATCTCGACGTTCATCGTCGTGTGTAAGGCCTTCCTCCGTGTCCCTCCACACTTAGGCTTATGGCTCAAGATATTCAACGTGAAGCCGAAGGTGGTTGATGGGCAACACGCGGACTGCGGTGGTGCCATGGTGAGCAAGCTCCCCAAAGTCCACTGGCCAAAGGGATTCTTTGTGGACACCATCAGGATATGGCAACAGGAATGGTTCTATATCACAGAACCCCGTGGCTCTAAGTGGGCAGCCGCTCTAGCCTTCAGATTCGGACCCTCGCTAAAGCTCACATCCTGGACCGACAAGGGTCTGGACTGGGGGTCGGTCAATGAGGTGTTGCTGCTGCAGAAACACATCCAAGATGTGGGTGTTCAATCCGGAAGGGTCGCGGACCCTACAACGGTTCTATGACACAATGCATAAGGGGATCTAGAAGCTGCTTTTAAGAAGCAGAAGTCATGGCCAAAGTCATCGGATGACACCGGCCTCGACTGCAACCATCCAGCCTCCGAGGTAAATTCTAAAACCTCCGAACACCAATTGGTTCGTCCATCCAAAGGAGAAGTATTGAGTAGTCCACCTCCAAACAGGTCTGGACCAAGAAGGCGGAGCAGATTCGGTGTCTGGCTCCGCTCCCCGAAAACCCAGCCGATCCTCTACTAATGAGGATGCTGGTCCCGGCGCCGTACCAGGCGCCGGCAAAGAAGGACAAGAAGAAGAAGAAGAAGAAAGAGGAGGGCACTTTGGACGCAGTGTCCGCAGAAGCTGGTGCCCAGTCCTCTCACAAGGGCGACGACGACAAGAAGGAGGAGGAAGAAGAAGATTATCCCCGCAAGGGCAAGAAAAGGGCGGCCTCCGAAGACCTGGAGGTCGAAGCATCCAAGAGGGACAAGATTACCCTCTTCGTTGACTCGGAGTCAGACACCGAGGCCATCCCGAGGCACCGTCATCGGACCAAGCCCCAAGCCGAATAGTAAGTAGTTTGCGATTTTTCACATACATTCAATCTCTATGGACTGTGATGATAACTCTAAGTTCTATTTTTTAGTCTGGCCCACAATCTCGCCCAGATATCCTCATCCGCGGGGGATCTGCCGCCGGAGATGATGGAGACCGAGTCGCCTCCCCTAGCTTCCCTACCGCCTAGGGAATATGACGCCGAGGTGTCATCCCATATGCCTTCCCCAGGCCTTGAAGAGACGCTGGGGCCGACTTAACGGCACCGGAGGGTAATACCTCAGCTGCCGAAGGACTGGGGGGTATGGGCCCCACGGAGACTGTCGACGGGGGCCCCGGTCAATCCGACCCCCAGCCGCATACTACTCCGGAGACCAATACGGCTCCGGAGTCTAGTGAGCGACCACCTGCAGGAGAAGGGGAAGCGGCGACCTCTGTTAATCCGGAGGCGTCGAATACCACAGCGGACGCACTGCAAAGTGCATCCGTCCTAGATGAGCACCACATCCTGATGGGTACGGTGGCTGAGAAGATTCAGTCTACCAAGAGCAGGCTGAACGAAGCCTTCTCCAGCCTGCTAGCAGGCTTCAAGGTACACAATGTAATATTTTTGATCATTTTTATGACAAATATGCATGTATATAGATAGTAGCCCCTGAGACTCTATTTAGTTCTTTGAAAGAAAAGCGAGAAGAGGATCAAAAGTCAGTTGTTAGGTGGTAACATGCTATTTTATTTGGATTAAAACAGGCCTCCCTGTTAGCGGCGACTACCCAGTCAGCAGAAATTTCGGAACTCAAACGGAAACTGGAGCGAGGCAATGAGGACCTAGTCCTTGTTAACACGCGGCTCGACCAGGCGCAAGGTATAAGATACATCTTATTTCATGCCCGTTTATGTCAGTGTTCTGTGGATTTTCAAGAGCTACAATGTGCGTGTTTGTACAAATGGTGCCTCCGTAGTTGAGACCCTCAGGGGTGAGCTTACCCAAGCCAAGGAGCAAGCAAGGGTAAGCAAGGCAGCCGTTGATAAAGCGACTGCGGACTTAAAGGCCGAACAGGCCGCTCGATGCCGTTTTGAGGAACGGGTGACGGAGGTGGATCAGAACCACAAGGACACCACTCGCAAGTGCGAGTCCTTAGAGGAAGAAAATAAGGTGAAGGGGACCAAACTCCCCAAGGCCCTTCAAGACGCCAAGGAGGCGTGGTCCGAATTCCACGCAACACGTGAGGAAATCTGTCAATCCGAATAGATAGCAGCTGGTAGGCCCTTTCTTTTACAGGCTAAATTTGGGGATCGGAGGTATGCCTTGCTTAATCGACTGTGGAGTTCTCTAGACGCATACGGGGATCTGCCGAAGAGTGCTACAGACGCCGCCCAATTCTTCCGGGCCTAGGAGGGGTACGCAACGGAGAAGCTCTTCTGGTCGCAGTTTGCGGGGCAAGAGCGTCCCACACTGCTAAATGACCAGATGGCACAATGGGAGGACCTGCATAAGATGTCCAACGCGGCCATGGAGGACGTCATAGTCCGGTTGTGGCCAACCAAAACTATTCCGGACAGCTACTTCGGCCTTGTGCGGCGTCTCGTCGATGCGCAGCCCCGGATCGACGTCGTTAAGAAGTGGTCCTGCATAGAAGGAGCACGAATGGCCTTCGCCCGTGTCAAGATGCACTGGGCGAAGATGTAGGCCAAAAAGGTGGCAGTTGAGGGTCTGCCCGAAAGTGAAAGCACAAGTGCTCCCTAGGTGGTTTTGGTAATTAATGACAACATATCTCTTGTTGGACTAACACTTTTACCTAGTATGTTTCAGATAAGTTCAACAATGAAGTGGCATGGACTAGAGGATGTGGAACCCCTTGAAAATGCTAAGGACAAAGGATTGGCTCAAGCTCCAAGCTCAAGACTCCACATTTTCTATTTTAGTGATCCAAGATTATATTGAGTCTATAGGAAAGCCAATACTATTAAGAAGGGATGACGTGTTGCTTAATGGCTTGCTTGCTCAAAGTGCTTAGTGATATGCTCCAAAGCCCTCAACCACTTTCTCACTTCCAAATATGTCCTAAACCAAAAGTCAAACTCGGCCCCACCAATTCTTTCTATCCGGAGCTACCGAGGTCAGTTGACATAGCCACTGCCAGAAACCCTAATCAGTTTGGTCTCACCGATGGGATCTCAGTCTCACCGAGATGGGCTTGCAAAGTCTCTGTTACCTGTTGTAATATTTACGGTCCCACCGAGATATGCAATCGGCCCCACCGAGTTTGCTTGGCCAACTCTCTATTTCGTTTATTACCCAAATCGGTCCCACCGAGTTTGAGTAATCGGTCAAACCGACTTTTGGTTTTACCCTAACCCTAGCACATCGGTTCCACCGAGTTGATCTAGTCGGTCCCACTGAAAACCCTAACGGTCACTAGGTTTGCTAAATCAGTCCGACCGAGTTTTTCACTTCGGTCTCACCGAGATTGGTAAATTGTGTGTAACGGTTAGATTTTGTGTGGAGGCTATATATACCCCTCCACCCACTCTTCATTCGAAAAGAGAGCCATCAGAACATACCTACACTTCCAATACACATTTTCCGAGAAAGAACCACCTACTCATGTGTTGAGGCTAAGATATTCCATTCCTACCATATGAATCTTGATCCCTAGCCTTCCCCAATTTGCTTTCCACTCAAACCTTCTTTCCACCAAATCCATATCCTGTGAGAGAGAGTTGAGTGTTGAGGAGACTATCATTTGAAACACAAGAGCAAGGAGTTCATCATCAACACACCATTTGTTACTTCTTGGAGAGTGGTGTCTCCTAGATTGGCTAGGTGTTACTTGGGAGCCTCCGACAAAGATTGTGGAGTTGAACCAAGGAGTTTGTAAAGTCAAGGAGATCGCCTACTTCGTGAAGATCTACCGCTAGTGAGACAAGTCCTTCGTGGGCGATGGCCATGATGGGATAGACAAGTTTGCTTCTTCGTGGACCCTTCGTGGGTGGAGCCCTCCGTGGACTCGCGCAACCGTTACCCTTCGTGGGTTGAAGTCTCCATCAACGTGGAGTACGATAGCACCACCTATCGGAACCACGACAAAACATCCGTGTCCCCAATTGCGTTTGAATTCTCCAAACCCTTCCCCTTACATTCTTGCAAGTTGCATGCTTCACTTTCCGCTGCTCATTTACTCTTTGCATGCTTGCTTGATATGTATTATGTTTGTTAAACTAGTGCCTAAACTCCACTTCAACTTAAAGAAATTAAAAAATGCAACTTTTGGCACTTAGTGTCTAATCACCCCCTCCCCTCTAGACAGCTCTTCTCGATCCTTTCAATTCGTATCAGAGCGTTGGTCTACATTGCCTTGGTTTAAACACCATTGGAGGAAGATGGATGAGTCTACTTTGGGGAGTCTTAGGCGTAGAGTGCCTATTCTTGATGGAGAATATTTTCATGAGTGGAAAAATGAAATGCTTGAGATTTTCAATGAATATCACTTGAACAAGTATATTGCTAGCCCTTGTGCACCTCATGTTGATTCCATGCATCCTACCCTTGATGAATCAATTGACAAGTATATTAAAAGTGGGACTAACCCCAAAATCTGCAGGTAGCTCAAGTTTATATGCATTATCATTTATTTTCTCTAAAACCTTAAAAGGACCATCAGCACGTGGCATTAGCTTTGATTTGCGCAGATTAGGAAATCTATCTTTACGCAAATGTAACCAAACAAGATCTCCAGGTGCAAACACAACATGTTTTCTACCCTTATCTCCAGCAAGTTTATATTTAGCATTCATACGCTCAATGTTTTCCTTAGTTAACTCATGCATTTTTAAAATCAATTCAGAACGTTCTTTAGCATCAAAATTAACCTTCTCCGAAGATGGAAGAGGCAACAAATCAATAGGTGCACGAGGTAGGAAACCATACACAATTTCAAAAGGGCACATCTTAGTAGTAGAATGCAATGAACGATTATAAGCAAATTCAATATGAGGCAAGCATTCTTCCCAAATTTTCTTGTTATTCTTCAAAACAGCCCTAAGCATAGTAGACAATGTTCTATTGACTACTTCAGTTTGTCCATCAGTTTGGGGGTGACAAGTAGTACTAAAAAGCAGCTTAGTCCCCAACTTAGCCCATAAACATCTCCAAAAGTGGCTAAGAAATTTAGTATCACGATCTGAAACAATAGTATTTGGCACACCATGTAAGCGAATAATTTCACGAAAGAACAAATCAGC